>NC_140919.1:17536643-17779143 GCF_045865225.1 Trachurus japonicus | reverse complement strand
ACCTCGCTGTCTCCGTGGTAGGTGCACAAGGTACGAGCTCCACCATTGTTTCACATTAATTACTTTAATTTCAATACTAAGGGGTGGTTTAAGTTGTATTAAGTTGCTCCCAAACAGTCGAGCACGTCCTTTTGCATAAAAAGTTGACAGTGTTTTTCTCTTATTTTTGTTTACAAAATGGCTAGGGTTACACGTCTAAGCTAACCTGCTGCACTTTCTTTTTATTTTACATTTTTCAGCCGTGTATGTGTGTGTGTGTGTGTGTGTGTGAGAAGAAGAACTGGACTGACTGTAATGTTGATTCCTCTCCCAGGTCAGTCCATGTGAAAAATAAATGGCAAGAACCCCACGTAGGGCAGGCCGTGAGAAACACAACGCAGAGGGCCAGACACTGAATTTTGAAGGTACAGAGATTTTTCACGCCAAGTTTCCTGCCGGTAATCTGTTTCCAGACTGTTAGGAAATTTAGCTCAACCTTGTGGCTAACGGATGAGAGGAATGAGTAGAAGGGAGGTAAAGTAAACCATGAATCTAGTGCTGCGTTCGAGACAACTTGGAACTCGGATCGTTCACACCCCCTACTTGAAAAAGTGCAATCAAACGCCACCTCAAGTCGGAGCTCCTATACTCTGTGAAATCAGAGAAAAAAAATCTACCCGGACTTCTTCGAGAATCAGTTGTCTGATATCACACAACGATCTGCATCCGTGCAGAACCAAACTGTCAATGTTTTTGGTTATTTTGGCGCGTCTTGACCTCAGAGTTTTCATTCCGAGTTGCGAGTTGTCTCAAACGCAGCATAGGACGTATTGGGATTAAAACAAATAATGAAAGGGTGAAGGTTGGTATGGTTGAAGAAGAGAAAACTGTGATGTAACGTGATGTTGGTTATGAAGACAAAGAGATCAAAATAAGGCTTTCCTCATTTTGATTTATTACATGGTATACACACCACTGTTTAGTATTTCATACAGTGAGTGTTCACCATATTATTAGTTTATTGCAACAAAGAGTATACAGAGTCTCTTAACAATGACCGACTGACCTGACTTGTGTGGAAACCTCCCTGACTCCAACATTTCTTAGATTAAATGACTGAATCCGCCTCGTCAGCAGGACGACGGATGTCCACAAAAAGACGAGGATGACAGACGCTCGTCTCTCCACTGTAATTTAAAAAACGGAGACGTCCAACTGTCGCTTCAGTGGAATCCATCTCTGATTTCATGATTATATGATGAGCTGGTCGTCAGGATGGATCCATACTGAGACGCGATCGAAATAACTTCAAGGTTCAGAGAAGAAGAAAAACATTGTGGCGTTTCTGCTTGTTCCAACCACAGCATAAGTTGCTGCTGACACCGGGATTAGGCTCAGTCTTAATTTGTAATGAGGAGGCCAGATGTGTGTGTGCCTGTGTGTGTGTTTCAGTGCAGTTCCCCAGCAGCGTAACACGGGAAAGGTCAGCAGGACAGATTCCCAGACTGTTAAACAGCAAAAAAAAAAAAAAAAAAGGGGGGGACGTTCAGGGAAATACAATCGTTTCGTTCCCTCTCTGCATGTCTACACTACACACACACACACACACACACACACACATGCACAGTGCAAAGACAACACACTCTTGATTTATTAGCTCTCCAGGGTCGTGATAAAACTCATCCTGAATTACCTCATTTGTGCTGCGAGAAGACAGAACAGATACACACGGGCTTTCTCAACACGTCTGTTGTGGTTAATTTAGAAATGACACAACTCATTGTTATAAGACTGTAAATCTGTGTTTTCTGCTACTGACATGTTGGTTTCACTCCTTCTCTTCCTCCTCCTCCTCTTCCTCCTCTTGTCTCATCTGTTATTTACAGTTTTGTGTCCTCAAACTCTTTGGCTGCTTTATGTGGTTTTGGTTTAACTCTATCTAATCAACATAAACAATTTTTTTTCTCCCCTCTATGAGATTATGTTTATCACTGATCGTGTTTTTGCACATAATAAAGTTGAGCTTCCCAAGAGGAGCACAACAAATTTAGGTCTGGATCTTATTATTTTCCAAATTTAAAACTTGGAAATACCCAGGTCGCATTCTCCAAAAGTAAATTTATTTTTAGTTTAATACAACTGACCGATACAAGGTGTAAAAATGGAAAAGAAAACACAAACTTATTAACATTTTTATGCAGCATGCTTTGGCTCTGACCTGTCGTCTGTATAAATTGATGTAAATAACCGAAACTTTAAGAAAGATTAAAGTCCAGGCAATTTTATGGTTAAGTACGGAGGCTGGGAAATTGGTCATACTTCTGAATTTCATCCAGTTACCTCAAGATAAGAAAACTCATTATTCAGAGATAATGAGATATCAGCAGGAGAAAGCAGGAGCATTTTGACTGAATCTCGTAACACGACGATCTTTTGCAACTTGTTAGCAGAACAAAATTACAAGCATCTAAATGAAGATAAAAACAACAACACAAAAAACTGATAATAAATGAATCCTGTAAATATAAATCTGAAAAATACAATTATTATTATTTTGTTGCACTAGAAATGACACGCTTAAATACTGCAATAAGTGTTAAAAAAATAAAATACACTAGATGTATGATGATCTAGGTAGGCCTATGTATTTCTCTGCAGAAAATGATTGTTACATAATGTGACAGTAACAGTGAGTTATATTTACTGTGGCCGAAGGAAACGTCACTTCATCATGTTAATGTCTGGGTTGTCGTGGTAATAAGCAGGTGCTGGACAGTTGTTTAAAGATGTTTCCTAGAGACGTTTGTGTTTTACAGCTCGGGGGCCTAGCTGGTGCGAGGCGTTCAAGGGAACATGGGAATAAAATGTACAGAGAGAGAGAGCGAGGAAGAGATGAAGACCCTACGGCGGCAGACGTACAGTACTACCTGGCCTCCGTTGTCATGGTTACAGTAATAAACACAAAGGCTATATCAGCAGTGGTGTACTGTCTGCCTACATGTGTGATGTGTTACCAATGGTTACTGAAATACCAGCCACAGCAAAAAGCAGCTTACAACTGTATTAGTTCTTCATCGACATTACGCTGCTCTCGTTGCCATGGTTATCGTGCAATCAGTTTCACGTGGCGATTGGACCCATGTTGATCCATCCATCTGCTCCCAATGAGGTCTGTATCTCTAAAGGGTAAAGACGTGACGTCATGGTACTCAGAAGTCGCTGCGCAAAAAGACGAGTGGCAGAGCCGCCAAAATTTAAAATCGACGAAAGTAACAAAGCAATTTTCTCTGAGCCCATATAAGGCCCCGTCCACACGAACCGAGGTATTTTTGAAACCGTGTGTTTCTCTACACGGTTTGTTCTTTCGTCCACACGTAACCGCAGTTGTGGCTCCTGAAACCGGAGTATTTTGTAACCGGAGTCCAGGGTGAACTTTTTCTAAAACTCCAGTTTCAGCTTCATGTGTCGACAGGAAAACCGGACATTGTTCATAAATCCCCGCCCCCCCTTAGTTACTGTTGCTAGCACGTCAAGTTCCCGACGCTGACCATGCGCTGACCACTCAGACGCTACTGTGAATATAATCACTAAACATGCGGACACTAATACAAAATCGCGTGGTCACCATATGTAAACATAATGCTGATATGGCAAAAATTGGCTTTTATCAAATTGTAAATTGTGGTCACTTCCCCACTGCTTTGCATCCTCCCGTCCTGTACATTTGTTTTCAATGAAGCCTTTCAGAATCAATCAGTGGATCGATGGATTATCGTTACGATGTGTGTATTTGTGTATTTTCGTATCTGTCATAAACAAGAGATTACGGGCGGGGTGTGTTAGTAGCGCGGACTCGTCTCGCGGTGCCGGTCAGTTTGAGCTGTTTGAGCCTCCACTCTCTCTGTACAAGTTACAGCTGCTTTCCTGTTAGGAGTGATATCACCACCTACTGCTTTGGAATGCACATGACATTGTTTGAGACGGATTTGTGGTTTCATGTGGACGCCTGGACGGAGTTATTTTTTATCACACCGGTGGTGTGGACGCAAATCTTTTTTTAACCGGGGTCCATAAAAGTTTGGTTTCAAAAATACCCGTGTTCGTGTGGACAAGGCCTAAGTCTGAAATGTCTAACTTCGTCAGCATGTAGGCTAGTGTGGCAAGGTGAAGAGGGCCCGGGCGGGGATTGAACCCACACCTCTCTTACACGGGAGGTGTGGGTTCAAACCCGCCCTCTTCACCTTGCCACATTCTGGCGTTGTTGGCAGGATCCATGTAGCACTAGTGGTGGGTCCGTGGATTCCTAATGTGTGGCAGCCTGCGCAGAAGCATGAGGACGTGCTTGTGAAAAGAGGGGGAGAGATGTGACAGTGGTGGTCCTGTCACTATGCCCCCAATTGATCATGCGTCCTGGCTACTTGGCCAAAGGGATGTCCCTTTGGGTGACTGGCAAGTGCGCACGACTCTTACCCGGGAGGTGTGGGTTCAATCCCTGCCTGGGCCCTCTTCACCTTGCCACACTAGCATGACCTAACAGAACTAAAAAAACATCTTGAAGATACTTCTTACATCGACCAAGTTACATTCAAGAACCTGTTTTTAATGACGGAAAGTAAATTTACTCGAGCGGGGAATTTTTTTTTCCGATTGATCGGCTGTGATAACCAGTCTTTCTGACCTCAATTTTCTTTTGATACTTAAAGCAGAAGTAAGTGATATATTTGTGTTAATATAAGTCTTAAATAGTTATATCTTCCGACAGCAATCACTTACATAGAGTGTTTGGACTGAAACACGGGTCTCTCAGTCACTCTGCTCTGCTCTGAGCCGAAGAGAAAACATTTATCGTATCCTACAGTTTTTATCCAATGAGGAGAGAGAACGGCATGCAGGGCTGTGTGTGCAGCCAAGGAACGCCGTGAATGTGGCGACGTAGGGACGAGGACTGTTATGGTGCGTTCATGGAAACTCGTATTTTTCCGACCGTGAAGTGGAGCTCGATCTGGTACGAGTTCACCGGTCGGAAGTTACGAGTGGCCGTTATAGTGACTTTCACCGGTAAAACAGGTCGGAAAAACACGAGTGGGTTGCCTGGAACGCTACAAAGTCGTAAGTTGTGACTTGAAGCTGTAATTTACGATTTCAAAAGCCTGCCTGGAACGCAGCATTAGCGAAAACGACCGGACCACTTACTTCTGCTTTAATGTTTTACCCAGTTTTTGGTGTGAACGCACAGTAAGGCAATTGAGCTCATTTTTTATATGAAGGGTCAGTCAATCTCGTTTATAATGTGTTTTACAGATAACATTTTTATTTTCTCTCACACTTTAGTTCACTTGGTATTTTTAATTTGATGATGAATATATTACCCATCAGGTTTTGCTGTGACAAATGTAATTTTTTTCCTTCACCTCTTTCATGTTTGTCTTTGCTGTTGTTTCCTGTTTGTTTGTTTTTTTTTTCATTTTAAATCCTCATATCCTTCGGCTGAAAAAACTAAATTCTCCTCTCATCTCTGAGGTGATGCGTATCATTGGACAAAACTTGGAAAGACCCGGTTTGATTTTCCCAAATGTGAGCGATGGATTCTCGTGTAAGACACATGAAAACAAAAAAATTAACACGTCATTAATTTGATGTTGGTTTCTTCTTTGGTCTTTTACAAACAGCAGAAAGGAAATATGTGTTAAAGACATGCAGACGACCTGTATAGTGCTGCTTTTTTCAACACACAAGTGAAGCCATGACCACACATTTAGCACATAAAAGTAAAATTATTATAATAACAATAATATGAAAAACATTGCCCATAAAAGTATATGAGAGGGTGTTTTTATTAAAGTTGGCATGAGCGACATGTTTGAACACTTCAGTCAGAGTCTGGTGGCAAACATCCACCGACGGCGAACAAATCACGACACATCAGCTCCATCACTTCCATCTGTGGCTGCGTCGGCGCTCGCCAGCAGCTCTCTACAAGTTTCTCCAGAACTCAAGGTTACTCCGTGTCAAACAGCATGTTGTTTTTTCTTTTTATCTCCAGATCTCCAGATATTTAAAAAAAAAAGAAAAAAAAAAAAGTACTTGCACGATAAAGTTTTATAATCATCACCATCTCAGACAGGAGGCTCCAGGTGGAATTTGATTTGCATATATTTAACACTCCCTTTATTCCCACTGGTAACGTCACATCATCTACTTTCACACAAAAATAATAGGTAATTTATTTTATTTTATGGATATAAACACTTTGACACTCTTTGACATGTAGAGCCCAATTTTAAATTAACACCATGAGGTGAATTTAATTTAACCACAGGTGGATACGAGCTGGAGTTTCACTGAACAGGTCTAATGAGAAGCAGCTTTAATTAGGAATGATTTATTGAGGTAAATTTGTGCAATAATATGAAATGTTGAAATAACAGACAGAATGAAATACAATAAAAATTCACCACTTGTGGTTCATCGGCTCCAAAATGTTGGGGCTCCGCTAACATTTAAAGAGGCCGAAACTGAAACCATTACATTTAGTGAAAAGCCTAGTTGGGGTCACCTGACCAACACCAGAGCAGAGGCATTAAAAAGTGGAAATATGGAGGTATCTGGACGTTAAAATGGTTGGATTCAACTCATAACACAAGCTGAAATCAGAATCAGGATTTACTTTAGTAAAGTTATCAGGTCAAACTCTCTGAGCATATCTCAACAAAACGCCCCATCTTCTCTGGTGTTCCACAGGGCTCCATCCTTGGACCTCTGCTCTTCAGCCTGTATGCTACCACTTGGAAAAATAATCGGTGACTACGGAGTCAATTTCCATTTTTATGCTGACGATACTCAGCTTTACCTGTCTGCGGCACCAGGCGACCCAAAGGCACTTGATCCCTTAATTGAATGTTTGTTTGCCATTAGACGGTGGATGAGCGAAAATTTCCTCAAACTAAATGAAGAAAAAACAGAAATCCTCATAGTCGGCACTAGCACACAGAGGCAAATGGTCTCAAGTAGACTTGGTGCTCTGGTCGTACAAAATAGGGCTAAGGTGAAAAACCTAGGTTTCATTATTGACTCCGAGTTGGACTTTGAAAGTCATATTAACGGTGTAACTAGGACAGCCTATTTTCACCTCAGAAACATTGCTAGGGTTAGGCCCTATCTTTCTATGGATGATGTCAAAAAATTGATGCATGCATTTGTTTTCTCTCGCCTAGATTATTGTAATGGTCTTTTTACTGGTCTCCCAAAGAAAAGTATTGATAAGCTACAACTTGTACAAAATGCGGCAGCTACAGTTTTAACAAAAACCAGATGCACTATGTTTTAATGTTAGTATCTCGTCTGTATTGCCTTTTACTGTACCATTCTTTTAAACTGTAAAGCACTTTGGGCTGCACTTTGTGCATGAAAGGTGCTATACAAATAAACTATTATTATTATTATTATTATTATTATTATTATTATTATTATTATTATTATTATTATTGATCCCCAGAGGGAAGTTCACTGATACGAAGCCCCTGAATAGGAAATGATGAACAGGAAATGATAGCAATGAAAAGTGTTATATACAGTACATAAGAGTTTGAGGGAGCAAAGATAGATAAATATTTTCTGAAATTGAATTAATTATTAAAATAATATAAAATAATTCACATTTAAATGTAATTTACATCTAAGTTGACACAATATACAGTGTGCAGATGGTTCTTACAGTTTGGAGTGAGTCAAAGCTATTTATTTCCCATAATTCAAAGTGACAATATTTATGTTTTCATTTAACCTACAAAAACATACGGTATATTTCATATTTTACATGTTCCTATATAAACGTGTTATATTCTCAAAAGTTTCCATGTGTTTCCTTTCACAAAAAAAAACAAAACAACTAAAATACAGAGATTTGGTCTCGGCCTTAAAATGACCTGCTGATAAAACCCTGGACGTGACCCCAGGTCACATGTTTCTGTCAACACATGACGTTGTTTGTCCAAACTTCAGCTTGATGGATGTTGTCTAATAACAATCCTGCTAATTAGTTTTGTTCATGTATGAGTGTGTGTGTGTGTGTGTGTGGTTCACTGTGCATATGTGTGTGTATGTGTGCGTGTGTGTTTGGCTCTAGGGCCTGGACGAGGAAAAGGTGATGTAATGCTGAATCAGGGCCTCGCTGCCACGGCGACTGGCTGATCTGGTAACACTGAGGTTTGATACTATGCAACAGTGTGTGTCTCTCTGTGTGTCTCTGTGTGTGTGGAAAGAACAATTGATGGATACGACTGAGATGTTTTTGGCTGACTCTGTGTGAATGACATCATCGTGAACTTACGCACACACACACGCTGTAGCTTACCAATCAGTCATCAGCAATCAGTGTGTGTGTTCAAAGTGGCTTAGTGATTGAACAGTTTGGCTGCTGGGAAAAAATGCATTTGTCCGCTGCGTGTGTGTGTGTGTGTGTGTTTACTGTTGCATTGGTCAACACTTCCCTTGAGCAATCCCAAGAAGAACTATCCTTCATATAAAACAACCCCATGTGTGTGTCCTCTCTCTCTCTCTTTCTGTCTTTTCTTGTTTATCTATACGTAAACTTCCCTAAGTACCGTCCGTTCTTGAGGCCACATCCTCGCAGCCGTTTCCCAGCATCCTCTCTGCTGTTGACATTATGGGCATGTCCACTTCCACACCTATCTAATCCTGACTCCGTCCCCATAGTGGACGCCTCGACTCAGTGTCTCTGGTATCACTCTCCACTGTGGAGGGAGCATCACTCGACCAGAGACAGAGAGAAAGTGCATGAGCTGGACTTTCTTCTTCTTCTTCTTTCTGAGGTGATGTCAGTAAATTGAAATCAGAAGTTGGACTTGGACAAAAAGGAGAGATAATCTGGATACAGTGACTAATCCACAGAACATGCTGTCAATGGTTTTCATAGGAACTACTGCCAATACAAACTACTCACAATCAGACTCACTGGTGCATTCACTTCTATTTTTTTTTTTTAAATCTAACTTGTTGATTTTATAAGAACAGTGCACAAGACATTGGTGAAAATGAGTTGGTCAATAGGTTATTTGACATCTCTTATGTTGAGGTTACTCTAAACAATAATATAAGATTATAAGGACAAAAACTGATGAAGTCATTTAGAGGCAGAGCAATAATAGGACTGATATAATCTACTTGTGGTTTTCTGTTTCCACCAAACTAGTTTCAGGTCCAGACTAGTTTCCATGACATACAGTCATAGGAAATTTGTTTTTATAGTCATAATTGCTGCATGATGACTTGATTATGGTTAAAAAGTGTTTCGTGAGGTCACACTGACCTTTACCTACCAAAATCTAATCAGTGTGTTGATGAGTCCAACATTTCTATCAAATTTGAAGAAATTTCCTTAAAGCGTTGCAGAGATTTTGTTCCGAAAAGGCTAAAACCGTGTGTTGTGACCTTGACCTTTGACCTCTGACCACAAAAATCGAGTCCTTGAGTCCCTATGAATGTTTGTGCCAAATCTGAATGCGTTCCATTTAGGCGTTACCAAGATATCATTTCCACGAGAATGGGACAGACAGACGGACGGATGGGTGTTGCCAGAATAAAAAAGAAAACATTATTACACTACATTGCCATGTAATGATTAAAACAGACTCACAAGCACATAATCCAAAAAGTGTCAAGTTATGTAACTGGGAATAATTTCTGCACAAAGAAGAATAAAATCTCCAAATCAGAATCAACCAGAGTAAAGCAAAGGAAACCCTTATTCATGGACTTTTACTTGGAAAAGGAGAAGCTAAAACTAAGATGATGAAGCTAAGGACGTCAACCAAACCATCACAAACCTCACACTGCGCATGCATCGTTACGAAACAAATAAAACAGAAGCATTAACGTCTGTACCTGAACATATCTACTGTGTGACTGGAGGTCACACCCAAACACACCTGTGCACCATCAAGCGATTCACACTT
This sequence comes from Trachurus japonicus, assembly GCF_045865225.1. Lineage (NCBI taxonomy): Eukaryota > Metazoa > Chordata > Actinopteri > Carangiformes > Carangidae > Trachurus > Trachurus japonicus. The sequence goes on along the minus strand of NC_140919.1, from coordinate 17,769,190 downwards.
CACCACAGATAAAAAACCACATCCACAAGAAACACATCAGCTGCTCAACAACAAAAACATTGTCGCCTTTAACCGTGCTCTTGAATCAAGCTGATACAGGTTCACTGCCGCTGAAACTATAAAACTGTTGACAAAAGAAACAGCTGGATGGACATGAATTAATGTTTCAAACAGTAGTTTTACATCACTAGTACAAACCACAATGCTTCCTGTCTGTATGAGTCACATGACCTGAACGAGAACTAAAGACTGACATAGCTCAATAAGAGATTACTTTATTATTAAGAGGTTACTATAACTCTTAAAGATGCACGTGTAAATATTCAAACTTGTTAATATGAATGTTTAAATAGATAAAATATTAATCTGTACAAAAACTGTGTCACAGTGTTAGCGGTTGTGCTAATGCGAGCTTATACTTCCATACTTACTGTAAGTATTTTGAGTGTGGTAGTGCGTTCACACTGACTGTATGTGAAAACACAGTGTAGCTACTAGGGCTGGGACGATATGCTTTTCTCCCGATTCAATTCTTCTACAATTTTTTGGATGGCAATTCGATTTAAATTGCGATTCTACGATATTGCAGATTCTCTCGATTTTTAGTCTGCATTTTTAACATTTATCTGCACACAAATACTGTAGGAGCCTATAAATTAACATACTCCATTATAAAGTGAACTTAAACCCTTTTCAAAACCTGTACTCTCTCTATAGGCTAACAAATGCACATTGCACAATATTTAAAAAAAAAAACTTTTTTGAAAAAAAAAAAACGATTTAAAAATCGTCAAAAAGGCTATCGCGATATTTACGTGCATCGATTTTCTTCTCCCACCCCTAGTAGCTACTGCAAAAACGCGGGTGGCGCACTCATAACAGTCAAAAAGTCGAGTGTGCAACGACGGACATTTCCCACCCTCAATGATTGCCGTAAATCAACATAGTGGGAGCCCAATATTTTCCGCCAAAAAGAGGAGCCGGCTGACGTGGCGGCGTAATCTCCACTTCGCATTCAACAGGTGGCACACACAAACATACATACAAACAAACAAAAAAGTACAAGTAAGGTGTTCATTATTGCTTTTACAGACAAAACAAGCTGGTAGATTAACTAACTGTTGAAATTTGCGCACTACAAAGTGTACTAGTATACTACATGACAGTGTACTCATGGAAGTATTGAATTGTGACAAAGTTTACTCACTGCACGATAAGTTTTTTGTGACAGGTGACTTTAGTGACTTTATTTGTTTATGCTGTTTGTTAGCTTGTAGCAGTGGTCAACATGGGGCCAAAAACCCATCACAATCATGATGGATTTTTGCGTATAATTCACACCTAGTTTCAGGCTTGTAGCCTCGCCCCAACAAGTTAACAGGCTGGATTCCTATTTGTGACATAGGAAACTCTGTCTGTCTGTCATTGGTTCACTGCAATTAAAGGTGAAACATTCATCATTATGTCTTGTATAATATAAAAACACGATACTAATGCTAACATTTATACACCTGTAGTGTCCACAGCGCGGCTCAGGGGCGACTTGCAGACGTAGCACACTTCACTTCTGGCTTCAGTTACACTTCCTGTATGATCCACACACAGAGATATTAGGAGAGGCTTCACGGTTCATGTTCGGTAATTTCATCCACATCTCTTATTATAACAATGAAGTAATGAAGCCTCTTGACTTGAGTTGAGACGGCAGGATGATTAATACGAAGCAGACGTTGGCAGACAGCTGAGGCTTCGCTGTGCTTTTGAAGGTCGAAGACGAACGATGCCGTGAAAACAAACCAAATGTTGACTCTTGAAATTTCCATGCGTGATCGTTTGATATTCCTGGAATAAACAAATCACATCCTGTTGCTCTAAAATGTATATCAGACACACCTCCTCCTCCTCCTCTGCCTGGATCGGCTCACATCTCAAATTTCTATCATCGCTGCTCCGGCGGCTCCCTTCGCCTGCGATGCCTCAACCGTCCTCCCTCCCTCCCCACCGGAGGCTCACGCAGCCAGGTGATGAGCAGTGCCTGGTGTTGGCCAGACGCTGTGTCTGTAGGACGGCCCACATGGGTTCATCAGGGTCCTTTAAAATCCTATAGACTGTGCAGGTTGTCATGCGTCTGTTACACATTATCTATCACTGCATTTGAGGTATAAAAAGATACGTGCACCGACTTTATCCTCCTCTTCATTCAGTCCGGTGCCTTCAGTTCAAAGCGTTGGGTGGCCTTATTAGCAGCACTGACGCTACTTTAATAAGATTCAGTACATCCGTGACACACAGTAACGGCTAATTCATACTAATTGCTCAGAAAAAACAATACATTTCTTTCTGTTTCTCTCTCTCGGCTCCACATGCAGATAATTAAAGTCATGCTTTGAAGTGTCAATGACATCATGACTTGGCTGCCGTCCCCGTGGCCTTGTTTAGACACCACAGGTTCCCATGGAAACTCTGATGTCATAGGGGTGAGAAGGGTGAGGCGAGTCAGAGCCGATGATGTTTTCAGGCCTGTTTTTCGGGGTGAAATGTGATTTTTGCTCTAAACGCGGACAGGCAGGAACGCCCCAGTGTTGGATCAAAGCCGGCAGGTAGCCAGTCCGTCAGCCGGACCACTGGTGCGACGTCACCGCCCGGCACGGCACCGGCGTCTCCCCCCACGTGTTACTGCCGTGTCTCAGTGTTGTTCTCCAGGCAGGAACGTCAGAGCCAAGCTGTCATGAATTTACAGAGTGTGAGTTACAGGCTGATGTAAAGTCGAGGGACGACCCCGGGAGAACAGGCCATAAATAGGAAAAATCCACCCTTTTTACAAAGTGCTCACGACGACACTGTCAAGATGTGCTTTTAAAACATGGTGTGTGGTTCTCGGCAAAACTTTCAACTCTTTTTTTTTTTTTTTAAATAAAGGAACATTTAGACATTTTGGGAAATACACTGATTTCTTTTCTTACAAAAAATGAGATAAAAAACATTAAAACCTCATACACTTCCATTTGGAGTTGATCAGATGATGTAGCAAAGACTCAGTAAACTCGCTAGTTAACGTGATATAGCATGTTATACAATTTGTTTCCGTACATCGAGTAAAATAGAAAATCTACTGGTCTCTGTTTGTTATATAACATTAATTAGGGTTAACTGAATGTTGTGTTTTGTTACCCTTGCAGGGCCAGAACCAGGCCAGCAGCTTCCCTTTGTTCACAGGCATTAAGCTGAGCTAACTGTCCGCTAGCTGTTGCCTCTTACACACCACAGTCATATTGATCCTCAAGAACGTTCATAAGCACATTTATTAAAATGTCAATCTGATGTATTGATAAATCTGTAGGAATTACAATCCAAGTCTTACTGTTCCAAAACGGCTTTGGTCGCTCGTCACATGACTGACGTCAAAGTTCGATCGCACTGGTCATTGGGGAGCCAAAGGACAAAAAAAAGGGACCCAAAGGACATCTCTATTCTGACAAGTTGCCGCCGAACTGCGTTATAGCTAATTAACCTAAAGTTAACCAGGGCTCAACTTCTCGTCTGGTGACGCTTTGGACGCTTTGGAAGCGTGGTGACGCCAGTTGACGCTTTGGTTGCTCACTGTCGCCTGGCTCTCATTGAAAATGAATTGACTTCCAGCGTTTTGTGTGAAGCTGTTGTGTGAATGCACAGTTAGTGCTTATTCAGGATTAAACGTTTATTTGTCATGCAACAAGATTTAAATAACCCTCCATAAAAGTGCATTTCAATTAAATACTAGGAAATAATAATAAAAATATAATAATACACAAGGTAGATAAAAAAAAATAAAAAAGCATTGAAGGACAAGTAACATTGACTGTAGGAGGTGGGGACTATTGCATGCTTGTGTTTAGCAGGGTAATGGCACTGGGAATGAAACAGTAATGCAGATCTTTAGCAAACTGCTAATTAGCTGCTTGGTTATGAGAAATGTCATGGATTTCTTTAAAGAAACCAGTTTATCTAAATATAGGCTATAGTATCATCAATTAATGACATGATTAATCAGTTCAATAATTTTGCAGGAAAATTTTATGTGTCTAAATAATTACTCAGCAGTGACGTCACGTGTGTTAATGTTGAACGCAGCATGCTCGTCCATCACTGTGTTTTTGATGTCTCCTGGAGATAAACAGGTCCTTTAAGTGTTTGCGTGCATGTTGGTCGCAGATGTTGCTGACATTACCTCGGAGCGATGCTTGACTTCACACTGTGAACACAACAATTTGTTGGAATCACGCCTTTAACAAAAATGCATAAGGTTTGTGTTAACTCACGCTGGAATGTTGGACGGCGTTCAGGTTCAGGGATTGAGAGTTTTCCAAAAGCAGCACTCAGAAAACAATCAAACAATGTCAACGTGTCAATAAAAATACAGTAACTTCTACGTATTTTCACTATAAATCAACCATTTTTAGAAGAATACGCTCACAGCTGTTTCCAGCTTGTTTGTTGGTTGCAGTACTCAAAACACGTTCAACTTCTGCTACTGTATAGCTACAAGTTTCCAATTAATTGACATGTGTGAGTAAGAGACTAACTGTATATAAGATATATTACCTACTGTATGATGATGTAAAAATAATTTGCAGTTTCATTATTATTATTTGAAACCTTAATCCTAGTTTGTTATGGCTAATTAGTTAACAGGTTAATTGTACATGAGATCAAATCTTCTACTTTTCAATAATGTTACCTCCTCTAACATGAAAAAAACTCAGCATTTGATAAAAGATTATTTACATAAATGTCGATTATCTTTTGACAAGATGTATAAGCGTCTGTAATATCACTATTTATTCAAATTGACCACGTCACTCCTCCTTGTACATGTGTTTTTCAGTTTGTTGCATTTGCTTGTGCAGTTTTTCTTTTACGAGTTTTATCCTTAGGGGCCATTATACTTTTTTACAGTCCATACATTCACTTTTACACCCAGTTCATGCTTTAGCACCGTGACACTGTATTAAGTCTGATCCCTGAATGAATGGCTGAGTGGTGATCGGTCATGGAGTCATTTCAGACTAACCCGCCGCTCGTGGCCTGACTCATTTTTGATGTTTAGACTAAGGTCAGTTTTCTGGGATGCTGCATGTGATGGTTGCATCTGTAAGTGTGTGTGTGTTTATAGGAGTTTGAGGGAGCACAGACATATTTGCGTTCTGTTTAAAGTGGTGGTGACGTACACTGTTCCCTGTGGGTGAACTCAGAGCCCTCTTGTTAATGTTTACAGTCTGTAACCAGCAGTCAGTGTGTGTATGTGTATATGTGTGTGTGTGTGTGAGAATTAGATGGATTTTGGTGATATGAGGATACGATTGACGCAATAATTGTATTTGTGTGTTTGACTCTGTGCATATGTGTGTGTGGTGTGTACATACTCTAACCTCATTAGACAGCGTATAGGACGATGTGGATGATGACAGAGTTGAGATTAAGGGGGTATGTGGTTAAATTTGGCATTTTTGTTGCTATACAGTTTCACTGCGTTCTTGCAAACAAAGCTATAATTAACAGCTTAATTATAAACAGCGTGTTCCCTAATGACCGTCTATCAAACATTATCCCGTTAAGTGCAGCACTCATTCCTCCTTTCATCTTGCCAGCTGCAAAAAATGTGTTGAAATTAAAACCACTGGTGACCTTTTCTGAAGAGCCGCACCGGGACAGAAACCAGTTCTTCCTTCTTCCTAGAAAAATAACAGATTTGAATAAAGATTTGCATGTGGCATTTCCATGTTTCCTGGTCTGCATTTGAACAATCTAATAATAAACCCAAAGCAGCTGTCAGTCAGTTCAATAACAGCGGAAAAAGTACAAAGTGTACACAATATATTTACATTTACAAAGAGCAAAGAAAGGAGTGTTGTTCTTTTACTACACTGAATAATCCTTTCATTCATTTAATTCATTTCAAAATAGACTGACTTTGTTTTGTCTTCACATGTTGACATTTTATGCACTGTAACTTTTCAGTCGGCCTGTTTTCCTGCGAGAATCTTCATTACATCAGAATGTGTCATCCGTTGGCACTGTGCGTCTGTCCTTGTTATGACTTTATTGTGCAACATTACGTGCACCTGAAGGCCGTTATCACAGCCAGAGATCTGTGTCTGGGCTGATCGCATCTCAGATTTTTCTTCCAGTTTTGCTTCCCTGTTATAACGTTCACCGAAACCCTCTCTCGTGATGAGTATGGGAACCTGAAAACTTGAAGTATGGAATAGCTTGGAGGTAAACATCTGTATGATTATGAACTGCCAGTATTATTACAGTCTGTATGTCCTACATACAGCGAATCAATAATTAATTTAGATAATCACTGTGGGATCAACCAGTTACGTCCATTACAGCTACAGCTATGTCACTAATAATCATAATATCTCTAAACTCTTGATACTAATTTATAATTTATCTAGAAAGGTGGGTTTTCCTAGTTGTTGTTATGTAATTATTCAGTTTCGGCATCATACTGTATGTGATGTTGTGCCGAAATTACTGAATTGTATTAATGTTGTTTGGAGACTTCATGAAAACTAGAAGGCACATCTGAAGGGTTTATTCCTATCGATATAATTCATGTAAATTAATATAATGTCATAAAAGTCTTTGTTTTTTTTTATTTTGTGACTCCAGGACAACACAATTGTTGATCACCATACTTCATAAACCTGTAGAATAATTAAAATTTTACTATATGTGAATCATTCTGTTGCTACATTGTTAATATATTATCATTAACAGCTAATTACCTACAAGTGTGAAAAAGGACTTTAACCATTAATGTGTCTTTAATACGTCTTCTGAACAGCGACTCGTTATCAGAGAGTGAAAAGACAATTGGTGAGCATGCTAACTTCAGAGGAAGTGATGGACCAAAATAGAATAAAACCAAAATAAGAAGGTTGTTTTCCGCTGCTGTAAGTGTATTAGGTTCGGTGTTGAATGTAAAACATTTCTTTTACTGTATGTAAACAGCTGTTAATGCTAACATTAACTATTACAAAAGCAAACTTTGCTCAACTTATGAAGGTTTCAACTCGCCTTAGCAGGTACCGCTTTATTTAAAACTTTATTAACCTATGTTTTCACATTTACAGTACTTTCTCCTCACAGTCTGGTCCTGTGGTGTTTAAGACCCTCAGATATGTGTTAAAAATCCAAAGGTATCAGAAAGGAAAAGAATTGTCTCTTCTCTTATTGCTCTTGACTTTTTGCAGATGTTTGGCCCCTGGGAGCCGTGATACATTTCAGACCGTAAGTGCGCCATATATCGTAAACCCCACGCCTCTCCCAGCCCACCGCCGGGTGACCGAGCCCACACTTCATCATTCGAGGCGAAGCTCCCCTCTGCTCAGAGGAAGAAGCCGTGTTTGCAAATGTCTCTGTAGTATCAACAAATAGTTTTATTGGTTGGAGGAACAGATGAGAAGAGAGAAGTGTGTGACCTCTCCCTCTTCAGTAAAATCGCACTGGACGTTTACAACCACCAGCTCTGCACAGAGGGAGCCGGAGTCGGAGAAGTAAAACATATGTGGTCATTGTCAAAACAATGAAAAAGCTGGACTGGGATCGTGGGAGGCTGAGCAGAGAGAGAGAGAGAGACGGGGAGAGAGAGGCAGAGATGTATTGTTGTGCTGACAGCTGAAGTATTTCATTTCATACCACTCTGATTCATGCAGGTCATACCGCATCACCTGCTGAGTCACTGTTACTGGAAAGCACTGGTTCTCAGAGTGGGGTCTATAAGGAACCAGCGTGCCGCGAGCGAAACCGAGCAATAGTTTTACTTAACTGTAAACAAGCTTATAATTCAATTTTAAAGCTATAATTTAATGAGCCACATAATTATGACGGCGGATGAATCACGATCCGGCTCAACAAACACAGCAGCTTGGATTCTCACAACACCGTGTTAATTGATTATTTTTATTAAACCATCTTGGGACAATGACACACATGGTAAACACAACATTGACATACAGTACGTGTATCACCTGATTATTCATCCAGCAGACGTGACGCAACGTTAGCATTTAGTCTGGTTTCTGTCTGTCATGATACAGACGGCAGTAAATCTGAGACTTGTCAAACTGGGGCCCCATTCATACTGAAGCTGCCCACACAGAAAACCATTAAATGAGGTTTACTTACTGTTTAAATTAATGGGATTTGGCAAAGATTTCAATGCTGCCATCAAGTTGGATGAAACAGAAATTTTGACAAAACATGTTTGGATGAGGAGCTACAGCATAAAATTCATGTCAGAATTTAAAGGTCTCATACTGTAGGCTACAGTACAAATGGTAGATGTTTGTATTAAAGCTCCTTCAAAATAAAGGTAGGCCTAGATGTTTGTATTAAAGCTCCATACAGTATAAAGGTAGATGTTTGTATTAAAGCTTCATACGGTATAAAGGTAGATGTTTGTATTAAAGCTCCATACAGTATAAAGGTAGATGTCCATGTGTAGTGAGATTATAAAGCAGCTCTAGGTTCTATATAAATCCAGCCTATTTTTTAGGCCTTTTCTCGAAAATTGCATATCCATAATAAAATGAGTATATCTCTGCAACCACAAGGTCTATTTGAATACTTTTGGTGTCATAGTAAAGGGAAAAAAATGAGGAATTGCTGAAATGTGTAAATTTCAGTATATCTGTTACTGGTGAAGAGTAAATGAAGATGACACACAGAAAAAAATTAATAAAATTAATATTCGCCTAAAAAAAATATCATATTTTTGATGAGTGCCCTTTAGAATAATGCTGATGAACCTCAAACTCTCTATAAAATCATTGTACAACATGTGAACATTGTCTCTGCAGTGGTTGATTCTGATTAATTGAAGCAGGACAAAATGATTGAGATTTTACTACAAAATATCCAGGCGAACTTTCCAAAATGTCCATTTTGGCACAGCTTGGAACCACCTGCTACTATAAACTATTGTTTAATCTTTATTTTCACACAATTTGGATAAACTAACTGAAAATAAATCTACTGGAACCGATTGGAAATAACTAACATAAGTGGATTCAGTCTCTCTGCGTACTGCTGCACTCTCAGAGCAGCTTCTGGGTGGGTTTGGCTTTCAGCCTCTATCTCTGCAGCGGAGTGGTCGATTCGAGTGAGGGGCGGCTCATTTTAACCAATAGAGAGAGAGGAATGACGCTAGACCCAGGTCGATGTGATTGGCCGCACTGGCAGCCATGTGACAGCCATGAACCAGTCAGATCAGCAGATCCACGTGCAGGCCAACGTGGGGTTGTATGCGCGCGCACCAGGCTTCCGTGCAGGCTTCCGTGTAGGGTCCTAGCGCCGTCGGGTTTCGGCCCGGCTAGTTCAGATGTACACACTAGGCAGAGTTCAACTGTCTGGAAATATTGTGGATTTACCCATAACACAACCTTTTCACGGCAAAACAGCAAAGGTAAGAGCAAATGTACGACCATGTTTTGGCCACGCAGTGTCTGTTTTTGCTCGACTTTGCTGGTTGTTGTCTTCTCCCTCTGCCGTGCTGCTGCTAGCTGCTGCTGCTAGCTGCTGTTGCTGGGGGACGCCCCGATGTTCACGTTCAGATGAGAGGTCGCTGATGTGTTTTGCATAATGTACAGTAGTATACGAGCCAGAAATGTGGCGACTGGGTCCACACAGAGGTGCTTTATGAAGTTTGATGTCTAGTTGTTTGTTTGAGTAGTGTTTGGGTCATATAAACATGGTTTTTACACGTTGTAGCCCAGCTTCTGCTGTTTAATTTGACGTATAATATGACCATATTCTTTCATAATCAGTGCAGTGGGGGCTTTGTTATTGTTATGCATGTCTTCAAGTCCCCCATATGGGGGACTCTGGATTACAGGAGGTTTTGTGAAAGTATCAAAGCCTCAGTCCACAGAGAAATGCACACAGCCTGTATTCAGAAACTGAGCCTTAAAACCAGCCGTCAGGACTTCCTGTCACTTTGTGATGTCACAACAAAGCAGTCACCCAAAGCCCCACCCCCCACCACCATCCAACACTTTGCAGGATTTGCTTTCTCTGAGTGTTTTATTCTGAAATCTGCTCTATTTTTATGGGATAATTCAGAAAACAGTCAGCCAATCAGCAGAGAGGTAGAGCCTCCTCCTCTCTTCTGATTGGCTGACACCAACTTGTTGTTGCTAGAACTCCAGAGAGAAGCTGAGAGAGGAGATGGAAAACTACACTGAGGGTTTTTTGTGTGTTTAAAACCACAAATAATATCTTATTGCACAGGAAATGTTAAATGAAAATCATGAACGAAACATACATCATTTATTGGTAATATTGTGTAATATCAGTCTGACAAACAACGGCATGCAGGTGCAGAGGTGATTTGTTACCTTTGCGGACAGGTGTAGGCTGTGTCAGACAGGTTACCTCCTCATGACTCCTGCAGACATTTGGCTCGGGGCTTATTCAAACATGAGACTGACTCTCCGTGACATCTTGATTTATGTTTTGAAACTAACAATCACACATTGAAGGTATTCACTCTGACGTGTCTTCCTGTTTGTGTTGGCAGGTGTGACTGTACCATGTTAGATCGGAACCTGATTCCAAGTTATAAGCTGTTCCTGTCAGAAATTAGTCGCTAACAGGAAGTTGGCTTTTGTAATGTTGCCGCTGCTACACGGAGACGTGCCTGTGCAAGGTCGACAGCAACAGTGTCAGCGTGAGTAAGGCCAGAGGTTATTTCGACATTTTCAAAAAGCTAAACTTTCAGAAGCCCCAATAGCCCTTGAGCCCTAATAGGCTACCTGGAAAGTAGTTGATATTTTAGCACTTCCTGCTTACTCATCCTGCAATCTAGGTGGTTTTGGTTAGATGACTGAAATCATCATCTGTATTCAAGACCCAGCATGCTCAAAATGCTTTCACAATATACTTTAGTACATGAAATAACTATATCTACCTCAGTTGAGATTTATATTATATTCTATGGCCCATAAAATAAGCTAACGTTGCTACCCGGTGGCCAAATGAGACTACACAGTATAACACTTACTATTGATAGTATAGTTAGTTACATTTATTTAAACTTGTGAGTAGACTGAGGCAAGCTTCATTTACAGTGCAGATGAGCAGTGACAGAGTACAACGCAAAACGATTAAAATAAAATACAGATCATAGGACACAATTAAAGACAGAAACAGAAAAGATCAGAGAAACAAGTACAAACGGAGGACAGGAAATCAGTGATTAATGATTTGAAGTTACTGAAGGGGACAAGTGAGTTTAGCTTGAGAGGAGGCAGACCTAGCTCAGTACAGATTTTGAGGTTTTCCAATTGCAACCAGTTACTTGAACGGGTGTTACAAGTGTTTGTGGACTGAACAAGTAACAAAGAGATGTACGGTAGATGGGACAGTGTTTTTCAGGCCCGGTGGTAGCCACAGTAAAAACCTGAAAAGCTGTCTGTTCTGATGATACAAGTCAACGGTCCTGAAATGTCTGTTTCTCTTCTATAACACACATTCTACATCTCGGAGGCGACGTCTTTCCACATATCGCTTCCTTCACTTTTCAAACGGGGCAGAGCTCTGTGTGAAACAGTAGGAGAGACCAGGTCGTGATCGTGCATGGCGTGCATCTAAATTGTAAGTAATGCGCGCAAAAGACGCTACTTCTCAATGGCCCCCATGTACACACGCTTTAATCAAGGCGGCGGCCAAAATCATCCAGGAGGCCTTGGCCTGTGTGTGGGTAAGTTGTCCATCACCTGCAACATTTTTTGTTTTTATGACGGCGCCATAGTTAGCTTGCTACAAACCTTCAACATCCCATGATATGCTCACGCGCTCAGCAGTGGTACTCGCATTGCTACTAAGCAGTTTGACTCGCGTTGTAGAACAGCGATGCACAGAGGCTCCCAAATGGAAATGATTATTGATTTCTGGATGAATGGATACGTTGCTTATTTTTGACAATTTTTTTTGGCCTGGCAGGGGGTCTCGTTGGCTTGTACAGAAACACTGTGGGATAGTATGTATCAGTATCATTAATATTTGTTTATTTCTTGCAGTGGTACAAAAAACATTGTAAAAAAAATTCTGTTCGCTGTTTGGTGAGAGCTAGCATGATGCTAACGTCAAGGTAAAATAATCTATGTGACGCCTGATACCTTAACAGATTTATCAAGATACCTAACCAGATTTTGTTTGAAACTTGTTGTGCAGATGATTGGATGAATCAAACTCGATGTAAATGATGCTATAGCAGCCATCGTTGTGTGAGCGTAGCCAGCGTTAGCTACTCCCGTAACGGACTCTGATTGGTCCAAACCTCTATGGTTCGGCCACAGACCAGCAGCGTGGAGTCTGGTAAAGACGGATGAACTCCAGTTGCTTCATGAGGTTAAGATACAACAACAGTGAACTTTTTTCTTTAAAAGAAAAAAAAAAAAACCCTCAGATGAGTGATGACGCTGATACCTGTGACCTCTGACCTCTACAGCGGTTTGTTGCCACATGTGTCCTGCGCTGCCCCCAGCAGACTCACATTAAACCCTGAAGGGCTGTTTAGTGTGTGACTGTATGAGAGAGACAGAGAGAGAGAGAGAGAGGAGGGGGCACAATCTTCCAGTAAATCACCACAGAGAGCCCCCTCCTCACACACACACTCCTCACACACACTTCTTAACACACACACACACACACACACTCATACTGTTGACGGTAAGCAGGAGGCAGGAATGTTGAAGTATTTGCATGAGTCTGTTGTGCGTTCACACGTGCACGTACGCGCGCACACACACACACACACAATTGCTATCTAGTGAGGAATGTTTGCTCTGTTGGGGTCCTGTTACAAGGGGGAGGGTGGTGGTCTCTCTGTCTCTGCTGCCACCACACACGCACACACACACGCGCGCGCAGAACTGAATAGAAAAATGTGGACGTATGGAAGTTAAACCAGCGTATGTAAACAAAGAATATAAAGTTTAATATTATTGTAAAAATTGCGTAATACCTCTTTTCTATAGTTGAACTTTTGTATTTACCTGCGCTTGTTTTCCACTGTGTATATTTTTACACAACATTACATCAGAGGCTATAACAACTAACACCAAGAAAAGTTGACCCTTGACCTGTTGCACTGTTTATCTCAACAAAATACCATTAGAACGAGGGGATGGAAAGATAAAGAGAGAGAGAGAGAGAGATAAGGAATTACAGATGGAGTCCAGTGAAGGACAGATGGACAATATGTGAATTATACAACTAAAACAGACTCGATCACTCTGTAAATAAAATAAAATTAGATAGAGTATGCAATGTGTCTAATTCATTTGACTAATTTTAAGTCTCTGTTTCTTTAACTCTCTCCATGTTCAGGCTGCAGGATGGATCTCAAATGTTTTCTATTGATATGTGGTGGAGAAATAGATCCCACTCAATTCAATAGGATTTTTAGTGCATGAATCACTTTAATTGGACTGGAAACTGTGTAATATATTTACAATATTGTTGTTTACATGCCTTCTACAGGTACACAATTGTTTTTATCGACAAGTACGAGTTTACTTCTGACTTTCTATCATTTCATTCATTTATTTTCAATTTAACATGTTTTCTTTGATTTCACTAATTTGTCTTGTTTTAAAGTCTCTGTACAGTGTAGTTTTATTATATGACACAGCTTATATCTTTATATTATAGATATATACCACCTGTGACCTAATATTACTTATACATATTACATATAGCCTACATTGTCCATTGAAAACACGTGACTGACTGACTGAGTTTACATCAGAAGCCACACTAGTGGTAACACAACAGTAACCTGCTGTTCTCGACATTAATGTTTGAACAATTAAAAGTTTAATAATACGTTTAAAACTGTATTAATATAACTTAGAAACAGTTAAAGGCAGTAACATAAGTTTAAAGATGCGCTGATATATATTTGTCCACTTGGAGGCAGAAGAACAAACATTTAACTGTTTACTGTTGATATAAAAATGTTATTATCTGCAGCTTTAATGGGATAAATGTGCAAAAGTTCATTCAAATAACAGATTTAAAGACACAATATGATTATTTAATCTTCTTCTTCTTCATGTGTTTCAGTTGAATCGGTGAGAGACACTGAGTGACAGACAGAAGAGGAGGAGGAGGAGGAGGAAGAGGAGGAGACGTCATCCAATAGTTTACACAGCGCAGGGATGTAAAAGCTCTCCGGTCCGCCTCCCTCTTTCCTCCCCTCCTCCTCCTCCCACATTTACTACTCTTTCCATGTTGTTCCTCACTCCACCACTCCTCCTCCTTCCTTCCTCCCTCCCTCCCTTTCTTTCCTCCTCCCTCTCTCCCTCCTCCCAGGGAGAGGAGCGATCAACCTGAGAGTTTAAACAAACCAGAAGAGGCAGAGCTCTCACACACTCAACTCACTCTCTCCCTCTCCCTCTCTCTCACACACACACACTCGTACAGCTGTTCGGCGCTGAGGGAACTCCACGCTGAGGTGGGTTTGTCGCAGCTGTGACTGAACATTACCTCACTGCTGCTGTGTTTTATGGCTCTTATGAAACTAAAGCTGCTTTAAGGAGAAGTGTGTTTTCTGTCTGTCAGTGGGAAACAGCAGCAGCAGCAGCAGCAGCAGCTCGGCTCGGTGCATCGTGTTTCTGAATGAAATCATTTATTTTTTATTTTAAAATGCTGTCTCTTCGTTTTCTGCTGCAGGACCAGAGCTGCGACTGAAGGACTAAAGGTCAAGTCTTGTCTCTACCAACCAGGACCGGGACGGAGCTGAGGGAGTAGTGGATAAACCAGACCAGACCTTTGCCCCTTTGCTCCTGTAAACTTTCACCTCCCAGCCCTCGTCCATCTGCCTCCCTGCCCCCGTCCGAGCGTCACAGAGGACCAGAGCGCCGTCTGACCCCGTCCTCGGAGGGTCACCGCCGATGATGGAAGCCCCGACCCTCGCGGAGCAGATGGGAGACCTGTGTCACCCCCGGTCCTCCTCCCCCGAGGGGGAGACGGTGTGCGCGGCCCTGGCCCGGTACGAGCACACGCTGCGGGACGCCATCAGGGAGATCCACATGGACGTCAGCGCCTTCAAGCTGGGCATGGAGCGGCGGCTGGAGGAGACGGCCAGCCTGAGCGGACCCCTCGGCCGCGCGGTGGCCCAGCTGCAGCAGGAGAACCGGCAGCTGAGGAGTCAGCTGGAGGCGCTGAGCCAACAGGTGGAGCTGCTGCTGCTGAGCGGGAGGACGTGCGACAGCAGCAGGAGCACCGTGATGAACAACAACAACAACACTAGCAGCAGCAGCCACCATCACCACGGCTACCACGGCCAGAACCACAAGAACCTCCTCAGTGACATTCAGGAGAACCACCAGGAGCTGAAGGAGGTGGTGTACGGGAAGGGTCAGGCCCACACCCAGAGCCAGGCGCTGCTCCACATCCAGAGTCCGGCCCAGACCTGCAGCAGCCTGGGTGGACAGTCCAGTCCGTCCTCCCCCCCGGCCGCCTTCACCTCCTCCTCCTCCCCCCCTCCGCCCCTCAGCTCCTGCAGCCCCCCGGCCGGCTCCAGGGTCTCCTCCATGGTGTCCAGCAGCAGCCCCTCCACCGCCCGCTTCTCCAGCCGGGCTACGTTCGCCGTGTCCAGCAAGACAAACGTGAGTTTCTGAACTAAACTTTATTTATTTATTACTTTTTTCCACTGACCTTTTTTATCTGTTGTTGTTTTTTATTTATCCACGTTTTACTTATTTATTGTTTAAATTAACTGCACTGCATTTCATTTTTATGTGACACACAAGAATGAAAAAAAAAACCTATCCTATCCTGATTGATTATAGCAAATCATCTCCACCTTGTGAGTCTGTGTGTGAGTCACTACAATGAATGTGTTGCTGGAGGTTTCTGCATTCATAGGAACCTTTGAGTTTGACAGGTGGTTATACGTCCGTCCGTCCGTCCGTTCGTCCGTCTTCAGATTAATCACAACCTGCAACTGTCCAGGTGTGTGACTGGGATCTAAGTGAAGATGAAGATTGTGTCGTCTCTAAGCTATAGTTGTAGCCTTTGTGACATCACCCAGATGTTGGGTTGGTTGGGGGGGTTAAGGGATGTTGATGCATGTGTAGGTGTAGCCAGTGTTATCTGGCCCTCTGTGTTGTGTTTCGGTACGGACTGCCCCAGATGGGGTTCGAACCCTGGTCTCCCGCATGGTGGGCGACGAAGCAAACCGTTGTGCCAAGAGGTCAGTAACCGCTTGGCAGTTGGGCTTGCACGTCCTTTATGGGTGAGTGAGTGCACCTAGCTGGACCCTCCGTTACACATGCGCTGACCCACCTGTCACTCAAAGAGGCCACGGTCTCTATTATGCAGCAGTTTAAACTTTAAATGATAAAGTGTAAAACAGGTGAGGTTTATAAACAGTCGTCATGAAGGAGGAAGTTAAATATAGAAACCAAAATTGTTTATTGTTTTTTTTGGACATGTTCAGTCTCTATGACTCACCTAGTGGTCGGTGAAAGAACTGCACTTTTTTTTGTACTAAAACTGGGTTGTCAACATGTCGACAGGTGGTTTGTGATCCTGAGTGTTTTTATAAAATTGAATTGTGGGCGTTCTTCTGTTGTAAAACTGTTTGGAGCAACAGTAGATATTTCAACCCTCCGTCTTTTACTTAAAGGGGAACTATACAAGTCTAGTCTCTCCTCCTGTGTGTTGCTCACCCTCCTCTCCTCCATGTGCATTTGTTTCCAACAAAGCTGGTGAGAAATCAATCCATGGAGCGATGGATAATGTTAGAGCCTCCATTCTCCCTGGAACAAGCTACAAGTCATTGTAAACCAGCACTAGGACAAATGGTGCACAGTTAAGCTAGAAATCCTGCATTGTTCCTCTTTAACTGTATTGTACTATTAGCTAATTTAAATTACGCATCACCTTTTGCTGCCTAGTTGAACAATACGTCTGTTATTTCAACTAAGTTTTAAGTTGTTATCATTTATCCGCTACTTTCTGCTCCTCATCTCAACTAGGCCTATCTTTCTTGAGCATCACGTTTAAACCTTGTTCTCACCAGTTAATTTTCATGCACTTTAACGTCCAACACATAGGCTACAAGCTTTGTGAAACATCTGGATATGTATTTTTCCCGTGAAATTTTATTTTTTACACTAAATGTCCATGTACTTCCTGTCAGCTGCAGATGTAGCTAAGCTAACAGATAGCTAGCCAGTGTAGAGGTCCCAGTTTCACATGTTACAGCCTGAATCTAAAGAATCAGATGATCTCATCCAGAAAACAGAAGCTCTGGACGTATTTTGTGCTGAGCCACCACCTCTCAGCCCAGAGCTGCATAACTCTGTAACATGGACGGAAACTTAATATAAAAAAGAGAGAGGAGGTAATTCAGTAATTGCTATGTAATTTTCGAGGGTTTGGGGAAACGAGGCGGAATACGAGCTCGCCTGAAGCCGTCGGCGTCGGTCGCGGCTGCGTGGTGGACGACGTGTCAGACGAAGCGCTGCATGGCCTCCATTGCACAATAACCGTCCGGGGCCGTGCTGCGCTCAAAGATTTATGAACAGTACAGTAACAGGAGCAGAGCGGCCTCCTGGGAGGTGAGGTTACTGTGGTCGTGTGGGCTTTTTTCAGACACACGAGTCAAATATGTGAAATCGTTGTTGTGAAACGGAGGCTGTGGTTCGTCGAGTTCTGGACGTTTGAGGCTTCACCTGAACGATCACAAGGAGAAGGAGAAGAAGTAGAAGTTTCTGTCAAAGTTTCTTTCTAAACTCCTGGAAACCATCATGTCAGCATCAGTACGGTGGCCCTGAGGGCTCAACACACACAAATCCAGAAAACATCTTCAGCAGTATGACAACACACACAACTTTTCTTTTATTTATTTTTTTGCATTCGCTGTGTTCTGTGTTTGTAATTTGGTTCGGTTTTGTGTGTGTGTGTTTGTGTAGCTCGTTTGTTTGTCTTTTTGGATGTTTTGTGTGTAGGCTATTTGCTGCATGTTTTGTTGTGTTTTCTGTGGTGTTGTGTTTATTTGTAGTGTGGTTGTGTATTTGATTGTTGTTGAGTTTGTTTACAGCGTGTTTTCTGTATTTGTTGGGTTTTGTGTGTGCGATAGTGTATCTGGTTGGGTTGTGTTTATCTGTGGCGTCTTTGTGTTTTCCATTGTGTTGTTTGTCGTGCCTTTGTCCTTTTAATGTGTTGTGTGTATTATTCATAGTGTGGTTTTGTATCTGCACAGTGATTGTGTATTTTGTTGTGTTGTGTGTATCTGTCAGCCTGTTTGTCCATTTGTCATATTGTGTGTATAGTGTGTTTATGTGTGTTGTGTGTATCTGCAGGGATAGTGTATTTTGTTGTGTTGCGTTTCTGCAGCACATGTGTTGTCAGATTAATTAACACACCTTCTTAACTACTATGTGTGTGTGTGTGTGTGTGTGTGTGTGTGTGTGTTTTGCTAAGCTGCAGACTGTTTTGAGCCCTCAGGGCCTCCGTACTATCAGAGTGACATCATAGTTCATCATCAGTTTGACAGACAGCTCAGTGTCTCTCCTTCACTGTCCTCCTCTTCCTCCTCCCCCTCCTCTTCCTTCTCCTCCTCCTCCTTCTCCTTCTCCTTCTTCTTCTCCTCTTCCTCCTCCTTATTCTCCTCCTCCTCCTCCTTCTTGTTCTCCTCCTCCTCCTCCTCCTTCTTCTCCTCCTCCTCCTTCTTCTCCTCCTCCTTCTCCTCTTCCTCCTTCTTCTTCTCCTTCTTCTTCTCCTCTGCGTCCTCCTTCTTCTCTTCCTCTTTGTCCTCCTTATTGTTCTCCTCTTCCTCCTCCTCCTTCTTCTCCTCCTCCTCTTCCTCCTCTTCATCATCCTCCTCCTCCTCCTCCTCCTCCTCCTCCTCCTCCTCCTCCTCCTTGGCGGCCACAGCGTCTCGTCAGTCGGAGACGACCGTGCACTTTTCCTGGACCTTCTCCCCGTCTCTGATTTATTGGTTCCTCGGAGCCGAGAGGAAATTCTGTCATATGTCAGAATTTCCTTTGTCTAAATATTTAGGGGGCGACGGGGAGAGGAGACACCAGCTGAACACAATCAACATGTTTTTTCTTCTGTTTCCATGATCGCGCTGTGATTTAGTGTCCGTGTGTTGATCCTCAGTCTGATGAACCAGCGGCGGTGAATTCGCCCACGCTGTGATCAGAAACCATCAAGTCGTCTCCCTCGCGATCATTTTCAACGCCGTGCTTCCATCCATCCCTCGAGGCCGGAAAACATGATTCTCCATCTGTTCGTCGCTCACAAACGTTTGTGTGTCTGTTTTCTTTTTGTACGTCGCTCTCTTACTGTAACACGTTCGCTCGTACGTAACAAGAGACTGCGTGCACGTCGTTGGCTGCACTTTAGCAGCAGTTGTAGATCTTCATCACAGTCTGCAGACGGCAGCGGAGTGACGTCAGGAGGAAGTGGTTCAGTGTGAGAGTTTAAATTAGTTTCCTCATTCTGATGTTGGAGCTGCAGGATTCGATGATGCCACGTTACATAAATGATAGAGCTAATTAATAATGTATTTGATTTGATGACATGACAATATTAAATCAATAGTTTCATGATGTGCTGGGTTTGAACTGATCTTAGTCCCAACCTTTCTACATAATACAGTCACATATTGACTATGATAGATAGATAGATAGATAGATAGATAGATAGATAGATAGATAGATAGATAGATAGATAGATAGATAGATAGATAGATAGATAGCTTCTTTATTGTCTGTCTCGAGTAAAAACAGAGATTAGTCTTTAAAACGGCTAAATGAAGCATTAAAACACAATTAAAAACCAATATAATATATATAATATGAACATATAATGTAAATAATAGATCAAAATTTGAATTTTTATCCATCAAACTCTTCATTTGTTACAGCGCTTCAATCAAAATACACAAAGATTAGGATAAAATAGAATAATATATGTGCATTAATGTATATACAGTATATATAACATATGTATCTAAAATTGGACAATGAACCATAATTTCTAATAATATATGTAATAACAATAACATACTAATAATATTAATAATAACTAATAATATATGTTAGCCAATACAAACATGTATTTCAATGTATGCTTATAGTGCTGTAGATATCTAATACAGAGTCTGTCAATATACAGTGTGTCTGTATTACATATATCTGTCCATAAAGATAGAATTAGAAATAGATAAGAAAACCACATATGAACATACAGAACTTTAATAAACTTGCGCTTTACTGTAGGTTTTCATCAATGTTATAAACGTTTATTTATACATATGTGCTGATGATATATCCTGTTAGTTCACATACATGGGAACATACAGACACCAGTGCTGTCTTCAGGCTGTCACTCTGTTTTCCAACATCTGTGGGGTTCATGAACACATCGTCTCTAAAAGTGCCGAGTCACTGAAAGTTTCAAAGTCGTAGTTTCACATCATGTAAAACAAAAACAAAAAGCTGCTCCTCATGTTTCTGTAACGATGTGGTCAGAGCCAAACAACACAACAACACAAGGCCGCCTTTGTTTGTGTGACTGTGTGTGTTTGTGTGTGTGTGTGTCTGCTGTGGGAGATCCCCCACTGTCAGCCAAACACACACACACACACACACACACACACACACACACACACACGTACACACTGAGCATGATGGGATGTTTCTCCACGTAGTCCTGATGTCGACTCGCTGCTGTTTGGATTATAATTGCCACATCCTCACCTGTGTGAGGGAGCTGCTGCAGCACAGAGAGAACAGTTGGCTGTTCAAACAGGCCTGACTGACAGTTACACACACACACACACACACCTAAACAACACACACGCACACACACTCAGGTTGTCGGTGCCAGAGAGATGTGTATAGGCGTGTCAGTTCTGCTGCTGCTCTCCAGCTGTTACTGTGCATCCCCACTGTGACCTGCCAAAGCAACACAAGACTACATACACACACACACACACACACACACACACACACACACCTACACCCACACACATCTACACACACACTCACCTTTGAAACACACCTGCAGCATGTCAGCACGACCTCGTTCATGATGAAAACGCACCTGTGAACGCCACGTACAGTGTAAACTATATGGAACATATGAGAATATATATCAGAGTTTAAACGTGTGTGTGTCTGTGTGTGTTGTGTGTGTGCGTGCGTGCCTGTGTGTGTGTGTGTGTGTGTGTGTGTGTTATACTCCTCATTCTCTCTGCTTCTTCAGATGATGATTAATATTTTGCAATATTTGAGAAGCTCTGTCATCGTTTATCGACTCTGTCCCACTTTTCTGATTCAGCTCTTTGGAATTCGTATAAAAATACTTGAATGGAAACCCAGCTGTGTGTGTGTGTCTGTACGTACGTGTGTGTGTACGTGTGTTGTGTGTGTGTGTGTGTGTGTGTGTGTGTGTGTTCCCATCTGGACGGTTTCGGGCGTGTGTGTTAAGAAGCAGCTGTGTGGCTCTTTTTCTATCCTCTAATGGTTCTGTGCAACAGGAATTAGTTGAGATTAGGATTAGGACGAAGACCTAAAGCTGCTACACAACGTCTCCTCTGCCTCCTTTGTGCCTACACACACACACACACACACAGACACACAGACACACACACACACACACAGACACACACATACTGTACGTCTGCAGACAACACTGCTGTTGCCCGTTACGGCGCCTCAGCAGCATCTCAATGGGCCTTTGTGTCGGTTCCTGCTCAGAGGATCGAACCTCCACTCCTTCATTCCTTCACTCAGCCCTCCTCCTCCTCCTCCTCCTCCTCCTCCTTCTTCTTCTTCTTCTTTTTCTTCCTCCTCTTTCGCATCTCAGTTATTCTCAACTTATTAGATCCTATTAAATATTTTGTGCAGATTCGACTCAGTTGATCTGAAACTCTGTCTTATGAGGTTTCAGTGAAGTGTTCGGAGCCGTCGACCAGAACGGTCACGTGTTCTGTCACTGTGTGAGCGATGGATGTGGTTATAATAGTGAGTGGAGACCCCCAGGGGCCCGCAGAAGGAGAACCACTCTGAGAACCACTGGGGTTGATCAATTAGTCTGTAGACTCTGAAATCTAAGAAAGTAGTTTGATCAAAGAATATCTAACTAAACTAAACTAAAACTCAACTCAACTCAACTCAACTCAACTCAACTTAAAGCCAGGAAACTAAACTAAACTCAACTAAACTTAAAGCCCATTCAGTCTTTTCCTCATTTTATCGACCACTGTCGTCTCCTCTGTTGCCATGGAGACTGTTCTGTTGTCCCCACACACCAGTATAACACATGTACATATAATGAATTTCAATGTATGACATAGGCCTATATCTACATATGAAATAAAAACATGTGCATTAGAAATGGAAACATAACACATATTTCATATGTTGGCATAAATGTCTAAAGTAAAAGACAGTGATGCGTTGCATTATGGGATGTAGGATCCAGAACACTTTAGCTTCTAATGATTTTAACCATGAAATCAACAGACAACAAGTGTATTATTGATCAGTTTTAAACTAATGACTAAAACCGCATCAATCAAACATTGATGGAAGTTTTCCGATCAATAGATAATTGATATATTATGGTATGTGAGGTGAGTCTTGTTCTTTTAGTCTGTGTGTAATATAAATGAACCAGAACTCGACTTCTTCTCCAGAAAACAACGGTTATGTAACATGTGATGCAAGTGCAGCACTGGGCCATAAATCAAATGCACCCTCAGTCTCAGTCTGAGCGTTGATGGAGAACAGTAGACGACCATCTGACCTCTCCGTGACAATCTGATCTGCGAGGAACACACACACACACACACACACACACTGCAGGAACGTCCTGTGGCTGAGTACAGGTGTGGTTATCTGTGAGTAAGAAGGAAAATGAAAGTGAAGCTTTTATGAGAAAGTAAAACAAATATATTCCTATTCCTATTATCAAAACTGATATTGCCCTATCTATATCACTTTTTTTTTTTTTTTTTTTACAATAATATAAACATCCTTTGGTCAGAATATATATAAACTAAAATATCTATATGATTATTTTATATTTGGTATACGATTTTGCAATGATATATGATATTTGCTTTATTTATTCAATAGATTTATGGACATTCTATTTTGTCATATATAGGCTATATTTCTTATTTATTTTAAACATTTTGGGAAAATGGAAACATGTCTACAATATTAGCACTGTACACATATTGACTTATTTGCTACTGGACACTTGTTTTGAAGGCCTGCCGCAGCTATTAGGTTCTACTGATCCACTGATAATAGATCAGTGATAGATGGAGTCTGACAGTTGTCATGTCCCACACTGAGCCACAGGAAACTCCAAAATAAAAGCCTGTGTGAACACTAATAAGAGAGCTGAAGAAGAAAAAAGTAACACAACAGTTACTTTCCTCAGTAACTAATTACTTTTATGACCACTAGCCTAATTTGTAAAGTAATTCAATTACTTATTAGTAGAAATAACCAGTAATTGTAACTAATAACTAATGTATAGGAACTTGTGCCCTGTGGTTGTGGAGAGTAGAAGACAAAATCAACAGATTTTATTAGAAATGTGTTTTTAATCTGGAGGAACATCTGCTCCATCATCATCATCATCATCATCACTCCTGTCTTAATTACACCTCTGGACTGTTAAAGCTCGTCAGACAGTGATAATAAAACATGTCCGTTAATGAGCAGAGTCACGTTCACACTGGAGCTTTGTGTCGGTGCGTGAACTCCTCCACACACACTCTCTCCTCCGTCCCTCCCTGTGCGCCCACCGGCTCCATCTCCCCCGAACTAACGTTACACAACTCAGCCTTGATGCTATCTGTTTCTTATCTACACACACAGACACAGAGACACACACACACACACACACACACACACACACACACACGGGAGCAGCCAGACCAGTGCAGCCTCCAGCCTGCAGTGTTTTAGGTTAGTCACAGTCTGAGAGCAGCTGATGGATAGATTGTCCATTCAGAGCACTTAGATGTACTGATCCCAGTCCAAACGTGAATTACTCTGTGATTACTGGTGCACGGCGGCCACATGCACCAGGTCGGCGTGCAGAGCGACGCTATGGAAAACACTGATACGTGTGTGTGTGTGTTCGATGACATCCTCCACACTCTATATGTGTTTGGTTAAGTTCATATTTCTGTTATTTTTACTAGAATATAACATGATGTCACTCTATGTGTGTGTGTGTGTGTGTGTGTGTGTGTGTGTGTGTGTGTGTGCCATGCTGCAGTGTGAACTCATTGTTGCACTAATTACATATAAATTACATCAGTGTGATCTGCTCAGGCTCACGGTGGGAACTCTGTGATACAGATGGTGAACAGGAGTCAGGAGTCCAGACTGTCCTTGAACACATCACGACGTCACACACACACACACACACACACACACACACACTGGTACTGATACAGCAGCTTCACTGTGCTTTGTCTTAATTTTTCTTTTTCTTTTTTTTTAGAGATTCAGATCATAAGATTTGAATATTGTTGGAAAAGTTTAATTTAATTTTGTAATTTGATTAAAAACTGAGCAACACTTTCCACCCCTTAAAGGGATAGTTCAACATTTTGGCAAATTGGCCCA
Source organism: Trachurus japonicus (assembly GCF_045865225.1). Classification (NCBI taxonomy): domain Eukaryota; kingdom Metazoa; phylum Chordata; class Actinopteri; order Carangiformes; family Carangidae; genus Trachurus; species Trachurus japonicus. Next base: position 17,744,516 of record NC_140919.1, on the reverse strand, counting down.
TTGCCATAATCCCTATAGTCATAGCAGTAGGTTTGTTACCTTTAATTGTGGGTGCAAGCTATTTTTAGAACGGTGGAGCAGAGCCGTGAGCTGCTCAGAGCTACGCTACGGAGGCTAATGGGATTTCTTGATTTCCCTCATCAAACTCATCAAATACACAATCCAACAACTCCAAAACGCTCTGGTGGACAAGTTGTGACCTGCACATTCACCACGCTACGAGATAATAACGGAACGTTACGAGACAGAGTTGTTTTAGAGGTAAATTCATGCAAAACCGCTGACGCGTGTTGCCTTCAGGGGCAGTTTTTCATCAAGCACTCTCTGTATTTACCTCTAAAACAACTCTGTCTGGTAACATTTCGTTATTATCTCATAGCGTGGTGAATGTGCAGGTCACAACTTGTCCACCAGACTGTTTTGGAGTTGTTAGATTGTGTGTTTGATAAGTTTGATGAGGGAAATCAAGAAATCCCATTAGCCTCCGTAGCGTAGCTCTGAGCAGCTCACGGCTCTGCTCTGCCGTTCCAAAAATAGCTTGCACCGACAATTAAAGGTAACAAACCTACTGCTATGACTATAGGGATTATGGCAATGGGCCAATTTGCCAAAATGTTGAACTATCCATTTAACAAACATTTCATCCACGACTCGGCCTCCGATGATCTGAACCGTCAACTCTGTGACCGTCCTGAACAGAAATTTAACCAAACTCTCAATTAAATGCTCTAATATTTTAAAATAAAGGATTTTCATGAGCTGTAATCATTCATATTAAAACACAAAAAAGGATGACATATTTCACGCAGTCATCTGTCTAATGAGTCTAGAATAAATGTGAGTTTAACTACCAATGAATAACAGAACAAAACAAACTTTCCCATCATATTCTGATTTTATGAGCTGCACCTGTGAATGTGAGTCACTGAAAAAGAAAAGAAAACTTTGCAAATAGTTTTTGCAGAAGTGCATGTAACCGACTATGGCTTTAAATCCAAATTTATGACACAAATTGAAGCAATGATATGTGAAGTTAATGATTTTCAGCAGCAGACTTGAGGCTGAACTTTCTCACAAGCTGAATAAAGTAAAAAAAAAAAGAAAAGAAAAAGAAAACACAGACGCAGCTTTCAGACATGTTTGAGTTTCTTGGATATCTCAGCGAGAACAGAAAAGGTGGGTACAAACACACACGGAGCTGAAGTTGAGCCTGTAATTTCATGCACTGAGTCAGAAAGAGCAAAGTTTTTATTTGATTGTACGGCTTTGATTTGGTTTCACGGTTCAGATTCAGGAGGCTCAAAGAAACCAGAGCTAATTATGAAGATTAAATTCAAGTTAAATCAACAGAATCAAAAATATAACGAATAAAGAAGAGGAGGAGGAGGAGGAAGGGGAGCAGCTGCAGACAGACAGACAGTGTTGGCCTGAACTCTCTGTGTCAGGTTTTTAAAGGCAGAGCTGCTCACGTGCACCAACATGTTTCAGATGGAAAATATTCAAACTATTATTTTATGTAGAAATTATTGTGTCACATCTTGTTGTCGAGGACGAGAAAAACGTTTTTATTAGGACGAGCTGGTTCGACCGTTTTTAACTCTTCAGTCTGAGAAGAAACAAAAGACTGGATTCATTTATACAGATATGATACACTGCACTGTGTAATGTTGTGTAGTTGTGTTGTGTTGTTGTTTATCTCCATGACAAACACATTTGACATTTACTCGCTCTGTGGAGACTCCCTGAGCCGAGCCAACTCTGATAACTGAGACTCTGTGTCCGTCCGTCCATCCGTCCATCCGTCCATCCATGCACACCTCTCTGTGACCCCCTCCCCTCCCCCTCGGAGCTCTGCTTCATTTTAAAGCTGGATTCCTGGCACCGACCCACCTCCACCCTCTGTGACTATTAATACATGAGTGAGACACAAAACAGAGTTTCAGGTCAAGTGTGTTTTCATGATGAATCACATAAACACACATGATATTATATTATATAAACAATATATAGAGAAAACAGTCAAATAAATCTGGTGGAAATTAAGTTTTTAACCTCGTCAACATCTTCATAGTGCAGGGGTGTCGAACATGCAGCCAAAACTGGGCTGGCAGAGGGTCCAGTCCAAAGTAGTCGTCTGTTAAAGTCCAACGTTAGCTTTTTACTTCTGCATCGCATTAAGCTTCAGATACAGTAGAAAAGGAGTTCATATGTGAAGATTATCTCACTGAACTAAACTTGTAAGTATCATAAACTTGTGTTTTAGTCACAGAGCTCATTATCCAAAATGCAACGCAAAAATCCCATTCAGCGCCATGCTAAACCAGCGCCATGATAAACTTCTGGGTTTTGGCGTCAGCCCTGTTGTGGCCCCTGAACTAAAAAGAGTTTGACACCCCTGTTATAGTGTCATTTTATATATTACATTGCAAATATATATTAAATTAATAATCATCAACACTACGAATGAGAGTGTTTCCACCTTTAACTTCATAAAACCTGAGGACCTGAGGATCACATCAAATTGTGGGTACAGGGGGACGGGGCACTGAATCAACCACTGGGTTTATACACAACATAAACGTATAAGAGACACATCTGCTGCAAGTGGCTGAACACAGGTGTCAGTGGTGGGCGGAGCCTCAAGGCCTGAACCTGGTTTCTCAGTGAGGACGTAACGGCAGATGAGCTTCAGGTGAATCAGGAAAATCATGTGAAACAAACTCACATCATAGTTTTTTTTTTATTTTTACACATCACAACAAAATCATCTCTGTGTTTGTTTGTCTCGCTGTAAATTCATTTACATAATTAATTAGTGATGTAAACGACTTATCGCGGCTTATTTGAACTCACTCTGATGAAGACGTGTTGTCAGTGAGAGGCTGAACCGCTCCGGACTGAAATAGAAGAGAAGAAGTGAAAAGCGAGCACAGCTGAAGAGAGAGAGAGAGAGAGTGTGCGTATGTGTGTGTGTGTGTGTGTGTGTGTGCGCACATGCGGGGGGTTTAACAGAGGTATGCGGCCACTCCCTGGCTGCCCCTGGTGCTCTTAATGACTTCCAGACAATAGACCGTGTTCCCGTCATCATCTCTGTGGAAACAGGTTAATAACTGACTGGCTGGTGGCGCAGCTCCTCACCCCTTCCTCACCCCTTCCTCACCCTTCTCCTTCCACTCTGAAACCAGTAAGCCGTACTGGAAGTTCACTTTTAGCTACGTCAGCTGAGCTCGATCCCCCGCCTGGGAAATACCTCCTCCCAAAAAAAAAGAGAGAAGAAAGAAATTAATTTAGCTGCGTTTAGTTCCAGTCCAGTGTTTTTCTGGACCGGAGCCCAGAGTGCACTTTGAGGAAACTGGGGCTGCAGAGGTTTGGTGACACTGGGCCGGGGTCACGGCTCAGAGAGCAGGGGCTCCAGGCTTCTCTCAGACAGCGAGTCTCCCACCGTGACCCAGATATAACTGCTACCTTGGGCAATTTTTGTGTGTGTGCTTGTGGTTAGGAGGTGGGGGGGGGACTCAGGAGAAGCAGGAGCTGGAGTTAATTTATCTGCCTGTCAATCACCGAGAGGATGAAATTTTAAAACGTAAACGCTGCAGAGGATTGTGACGGAGGGTCAGAGGTGAGCAGGAGGGCAGAGGAGTATTCCCACAGAGCATGTTTCCACTACAAGAAAGGGACAATATCAGACCCCACAGTGTGTCTGTGACACTGTCAGGGAGGGAATGAAAACTTGCGTGTAAATAAAATCTTCACAACAGATGCTTTAGATTCTGTAAAGACAAGAAGGTTAGGTGTTTTTATTCTCCTGCTCTTCCAGAAAATCTAACATCTCTGGGTGATGAGATCTGCCAGCTGTGTGTGTGTAAGTGTGTGTTTTTTTCTGGTTCATGTGGGTGTTTCTGTGCCGTGCTGCAGTCAGACCGGCCCCGCGGCCAAGGATAAACGCGATACAGGCCCTGACGTGGGCAGTCGAGGGTTCGTCAGAGTGATGGAGATGGTGATAATAGTGATGTTTTGTCCAGATGACGTCTGATCAGGACTCAGATTCTGCAGGATTTCAAGTGCAGCCAAACAAAACAAGAGCTCAGAGAGAGAGACATGGATGGAGTGTGAAATGTTTGTATTAAAGCTCCTTCAAAATAAAGGTAGATGTTTGTGTTAAAGCTCTATACAGTATTAAAGTAGATGTTTGTGTTAAAACTCCATACAGTATAAAGGTAGATGTTTGTGTTAAAGCTCCATACAGTATAAAGGTAGATGTCAATGTGTAGTGTGATTATAGGTTCTATATTTATACTGTGAAAGTATCAAAGCCTCAGTCCACAGAGAAATGCACACAGCCTGTAGTCAGAAACTGAGCCTTAAAACCAGCTGTCAGGACTTTCTGTCACTTTGTGATGTCACAACAAAACAGTCACTAAGCCCCACCCACCTGGACCCATCATCCATCCAACAACCTGCAGGATTTAATTTCTCTGAGTGTTTTTATTGTGAAAGATAGTGGTGATAGAGAAGATCTTTTTTACCTGACCTATTTCCTGTTGGAGGATCAACATGTCGAACCCCCCCATGTCGTCTCACTGCCAGAAGTGAAGGTATAGGAGAGGAGGATGGAAGGAGGACAAGGGGGGAGAGTCGCTCTCTATTGTTCCCATATGTTAGAGCTGGATGTTGAAGTGAAAAATGATCTTTTCCCTCTATTCGACAGCGAACGGGACCGATTCCTCATCAAAAACTGAGACTGTTCTGTTCTTCTTAAACATCTATAACCAACAACAGACGAGTTAGAAATGAGAAAACTCCCTGGATAATGAAATATTTCAAATCGCATATGATATACGTGCTGAGCATGAACACAAACTGAATATATATACGTTTTTGTTTGCCAAAAATTCACTCACTGACAAAGACTTAGCAGCTTATTATCCTGCTTGGTGACATTAGTTATGGTTGTTTATGGATATTTTTGGGTGGTGTCACCATTTAGATGAATGAAATCCTTTAAATATTTTACCAGCTGGGGCACAAAAACACATTTTTGAAACATGCTCAAACCATAGATCGTGAATAAAAAACGACGGCATCATGGGACGTTGCAATGAATCGCAATACAAGGTGGAGCGAGTGTGAGACTTTGAGGCGGCTGCACTCTGTCACTGTCTGAGGCCACGCGCTTAAATGATACATAACTTATTATAAGACTTAATAAAACTAAAAAAACAAGAGCTACATAAAAATATACGCGCCGTGCAGTCGTCATTAAGTAGGAAATTAGCTGCAGAGATTGAATGTAAACAGAGACATTTTAACATAGAAGTCTATGGGAGCTGACTCGCTGCCTCTAGTGGTCAGGAGAGGAACTGCAGCTTTTTGGTTTCATGTTTTCAGGCCTGGATGTTGCTGCTAGGTCTGAAGTCATTTATAAAAAGGACTTCTCATCTAATAAAAAAAAGAAAAAAAAGAAAGATAAAATGACGTTAAGTATATTTTAGTGTGTTTCCTGGATCCTGAACACAACATTAGGTTTTTAACTATTTCTGGACATGAGGAGAGTTTGTTTGGACGAGAGTGGAGGAGGAGAACCTGTCTGTCACCACCAACCAGGGCGGAAAATGCTTTTTAAAAATCATAACAGCAGGTTGTTACAGACCTCAAAAGCATGAATTAACCCCTTTATTGTGAGCGCTGCAGTCAGCCACAGCAGGTGAAATCATAGCTTGTCACCGGCCCTGACGTTCACACATGCTGTATTTAAGGGGAAAACGTTTCCCCCCTCTGAGCCGCTCGCACCTGCAATTATGTTTTTTTTTTAATATCTTCTCAGTTCAAAGGCGTGGAGCATATTTTCCAGTTCTTTTTCCTTGAGATTTCTCCAGCGTTGAAATTGCAGCGTTTACAGCGTAAACAGCGTGTGTTTGAAGAACAGGTGTTTTAGAGAGCGTCGATCTTCTTTTTCTCCTCTAAAGACTCGGCAGGAAATTACAGAGCCGAGTCACCTGTCACATGTGCACAGGAACACGCTTCATGTTTCATTATGTTACATTTGCACATACAACGCAGGCTCTGTGAATGATCTGTGTCTCTTTAGAGAACACCGGACACTCTGTAAATATTGATAAGAGTTTTATTGGCTGATCAGCACAAAGGCTCCACTGTTCAACTGGTGGACGACTCGGTGTTGGTGAGTTTGTTTATGCAAATTACAATGAGCAATAAAGTTTTAGGTGTCTGTAATGGCGTGACACACCAACACACACACACACACACACACACCTACACTGGTAATTACTGGACGGCTGCCAGCCTCCATCTGTTGTTCCTGTGAGGTGTAAACAGAGCCAGAGTTTAATGAGATGAAGGTCACACAAGTTGAACCTTCTTTTAAAAAATGAATAAATAAACAGGTACACTTTACTTTTTTATATTCTTTTTAATCGAGACTGTGTCTGATTTCACTCATTATACTCCTTCAATAGTTCACTATGGTGATAAAGTGAGGATTAATGTACCCAATTATGTTTTAACTAACAAGCCTGGTGTTTGTATTTTCATAATATTGGCATCAGTGTACAGTACATTTCTTTTGTTACATTTAGGATTTTGTATTTGTATTTTACATCCTGTAGAAATAGTTTTAATTATGTTATTTGTGTACGTTCAGGTCTCTTCTATATTCAATCTGTTAGGCTACAGTTGTGTCACTGACCTCGTCTTGCATGATGCATGATGAAGCTACAACTTCTTCACTGCTCCTCGTTCATAGTGTTTTGTGCAACTAATCTGTTGAGAATAGTGTCACTTTTCTTCACTGGTGTAGCAGAACGTCACATATTTTTCATTGATCATTATGATAGTTGACAACATGATAAACACCAGTGCATGCACAATATGCAATAGTCTGCATCATCCAGGACTGATTGTTTTCCAGCTCTGTCTTTGAGTTGCAGCTGCAGAATGAGTCAAAAAGGATGAAGTTATCAGATGCAAAATCATACGTGAGTGATAATGTGTCAGTATGGACGGAGATAAGTTTCAGTTTAAAATACAGCCTTAAATTTAAAAGTATATATATCAGTGTGGATGAAGCCTCAGAGAAGAAGCGCTGGCTCTGTGTGTTTTCCCAGCAGCCCTCATCAAACACTTTTCCCCTCCTCATCCTCACCCCTGCAAAGTCTTTATTAAAGTGTCAGTGATGAAGACAGTTCAACAAAACCTCCACTGACCAAACAGACGACCCGCTGCTACGCTGTTACCAGACGATGATCCGGTCGGTGGCATCTGCAAATATTCTGACAAACTCCCACTGAGGAAACCGTGTCAGGACAGAAACGTCTCATAAGGTCATTAAATATAAAATTTCATTGTTTCGCTGACTCATCTCTGAGCACTAAAGCTAAAAGACATCTTCTACCGTTGCTTCTAAATCCAGATGTGAAGCTACCCCAGCAGCTGTTTAGTTGATTTCGGTTGGTGACGAGTGTTTTCTCATGTTGCCAGATTTGTATTCAAGCTGGAATCTGCAGGGACGAGACATTTGTCCGATGTCATAGGACGTGTTGTACTGTAAAGCTTCTTCTTCATCATCTTTTATCCTCTTCTTCCTCTCTGACCCACATTTTCTGCTCAGTTTCATTCGTTTCCTCTGAATTTCTTTTTACAGTTTCCCAATCGTGGTGCAACAGCTTGAGGGGAAGAAAAGGAAGCTGATTACACTTTTGTCGCTCCATAATGAGGCTGTTATGGGAGACAGACTTTGTATATGAGTGTGTGTGACAGCTGCTAATAGGGAAAAAAAACAGACCATGCAACTGATCTGATTGACTCAGTGGAAGTCAGGGACGATAAATGTAAACTGTGTCTCAGCTCGGTTTATTTTAGCTTCATCTGGACGTGATGGTTCCTACATTTAGACACTTATCACTGACACGTGTCGGCCTATGAAGACAAACGTGACTCGTATCGTGGAGCTGAGTCTGAGTCTGGGTTTGTGGAGGTGCCACCAGCTGATAACGCTGAGACGATGAGCTCTTTAAAATCTGATCCCTAATTTACAAGGATACAGGGTTTCATCCGGACCAGGACTCGTGGCGCTGGTTCTTTCCTTTGGGAATGATGTCATGTGGTTTCAGATGGACTATCCGGGATTTATCCAGTATCAATCTGAGGCTGGATAAGATTAAAGGCTGTTGCACCAAAGTAGTTTATTATTAAGAAAGATTCAATTCAAACCTCTTTGAATCAGTTTTGTTTTGTTGTTGTTGTTGCTGTTTTACTACAAACTATAAGATTAAATTTAATTCTATTGCACCTAAATTTTAAACTGTGATCAAGGGTTAACTTTATACTGCCAGTTGAGGAGGGTGAGCATTTACAACACGTGTGTTTTTAAGATGGATTTGACCAAAATCGACTCAATTTATTTTAATTTAAGTTTAATTTATGTATCGCTATTTTGGAGCTGTTAAACTGAAGCAGTAGAAAGCATGCACATCATAAACAAAATTGTGCAGGTGCTGAGCTAAAATGAATGAGAACTTTTTCAAACTGTTAAACATGGCCACCAATAAATTTCTCTCACCAGACGAAAAAACTTGTTTGCTTGTTAAGATAGCAAATTTTTTAGGCTATCTACATTACTCTTGCAACAATGTGACATTTAGTTTCGGAAAAGCAGCTGCAAACAGTCGCTCTTTACTTAGCCACACCACAGATTATTTACATATTTGTTTTGTTTGTTTTCATTTTGATTTGCACCAGGCTACAGATTAAAATTCAAAGTTTAGATAAAATGAACTTTGTCTTTACTAAACTGAGATGAAATTGAAAGGATGCAACAGTGCTCATCTTAATTTTAAACCTGGATTAACTGGGTTGGTTTTACTAAACTCTGATTATATTAGAGCTAATCTGAGATGAAATTAAACCTTAATCTTTAGGATTTGTTGGTGCAATCCAGCCCATTTAGCCTTAGCGTTAGCATGCTAGCATGACTGTGAGGAAACTAAGGGAACAAAATACCCAAAATACAGTTAATTAACATGTTTTCTCAATATCAAAGCAATGCTAGTGATGCTACTGAGGATAATTATTCTTTTTTGGGATAGTAAAGATAGTTAATAAAAGTCACTATTAACACTGATTCACTGTAGAGCAGCTTTATATCTACACAGGTTTGTAAAGCAGCTTCAGACTCACAGCTTCTCAGTGTATAAGTATTTACTGTGTGGCTGCAGCAGCTCCATCGACCTGTGGGACAAACATTGTTCTCAGTAGCTTCTTGGTTACGATATGATGCCGATCAATGCAGCTCTGGTCTTTATCAGTGGCTCCTGTGCACATGAGGAAACAATGTTTTCTTTCCCCACTCGGCGTCAATGAAGGAAGGGAGTGGGTGAAGTGATAAAGCACGGCTGGAGGAATATAACATCTGAACTTTGGTCAAAGTGAGGAAGCAGCTCGAGGTTCAATATCAGTCACTCAACTCAACAGTAAATCAGCTCATCGGCTGCAGAGTAAACCCAGCAGGCCTTGCTTTAGGTTTACGTGCGATGCTCGTGTGCTTCTTCTTGAGCCAAAGTGTGTGTTGGAGCGATATCGTGTTCTCAGGTCCCTGGTCGGTGCTGTGCCACGCTGAGAGAGAGTGCGCCGGTTTGTTCTGCCAGAAAATGAGACCTCGAGATAGCAGAGAGTTTACGGGAGCCTCGGCAGCTCAGCAGCGATCATGTTTCCACCCTCTGACCCACAGTGGACGTCTGATGATCTCCCCCTCCCCTCCCATCCCCTCCTCTCCCGTCTCAGCCAGGCCTTCTGCAATTTGTCTCCCTCCTCCTGCAGGATAACCAGCTGTTTCCACCTCGCCGCTGCGTTCCCTCTGCTCATCATACGATACGCAAAACTGCTCCCCCTCGGCCCAACGCACCTTTTCATGCATAATGATATTTTCTCCAGAAGTCCGAGCCTCTTCCCTCCAGGTGCCTGAGCCACTTTATGAATTGACAACCCCTCAACCCCCGACACGCATGAACACACACACACACACACACATGCACTCCAGCAGCATTCCTATATGGTGACCTCAGCCGAATGCACACACATTTACACACTGCCAGTTATTTTCTCAGCATGCTATCTCACTGCAAAGACCAGCATATTGTTCCTCGACTGCGTGTGTGTGTGTGTGTGTGGATACAGCCCTAGTTTTAGTTTCTGCATTGCTACAGATTGTATCTCAGTGCAGGAGGAAACCTGAGGTCTCACCACACTTAGTTTTAATTTTATTTGTCCATCTCTGAAATTTTAGTGCCTCTGACCCGGAACAATGAAGGTCAAACGCAAAAGGTATTTTCCGCTCTCAGCGATGAAATATTAGATCCAATACTTAACGACAATATCTCTTTTCCATCTCTTCGCTGCCAGCAGATTTCTTCCTGGACTCTCGCTGCAGCAGAAAGTCGATCTGCTGTGGATTATCAAAGGAAATCAGGACTTTTGTTTCGTTTGTGGAATGTGATGTTGTTTTTTTTGTCGTTGTTGCCGGATTTAAAATGAAAAGAATTCATGCAGCTCCTTTGTTGTGGGGCAGATGTCTTAAATAAAAACCAAAAGCATCTGCATGACTGCAAGTACTACTAAAAGGAAGTGATGGAAAGTTTTTGTTTTTAAATTGGGTGAATCGAACACATTCATGATGTCACTGTAAAACACAGCGATCGATGCCAAATCACGTCATCGTAGGTTCGTGTCGCCAAGCAAATAGTTTCGAGTCATAGTTCAAGTTATGAGACGTGGGGTCGTGTGAGGTTCATATCTATCGTCAGTGTGTTAAGGAGTGACGTGCTGCTGTGTAAATCTTCAAAACTGTTTTTAGTTAATAATGTCATTATAAGTGTGTGCATTATTTTGGAAATCCAGACCACTTTATCACATTTGCTTTGGGTGTGTAGCCAAGTGGGTGCACGTCTGCGTAGGAATACGGAGGTTTCAATGGTCGAAAAAAAATAGTTCCAAGTCGTAATATAACCAATATCAATAGGTGTGGCTCGTTTAGTTTTAGGTTTCACAAAAACGACTTGTCTTTTTTGGGACAAGTTTATGTCATAGTCCTGTGTTTAGTTGACCCATCCATCCACCACAACTTCCTCCAAAGACAACATGGACTCTGTCGCTCATCATACTTCGTCACCCACTTTTTCTTGCTCCTGCAATAATTACTACAGCCACTAGGTGTCGCCTAACAACAAAATGTAAAACAAAGCTACTTAACCTCTTCTTTTTTATGTTACACAGTTAAAGGGATAGTTTGTCATTTTGGCAAATTGGCCCATTGCCATTATCTCTACAGCCATAGCAGTAGGTTCGTTATCTTTAATTGTCAGTGCAAGCTATTTTTAGAACGGCGGAGCAGAGCCGCAAGCTACTCAGAGCTACACTACGGAGGCTAATGGGATTTCTTGGTTTCCCTCATCAAACTCATCAAATACACAATCCAACAACTCCAAAACGCTCTGGTGGACAAGTTGTGACCTGCACATTCACCACGCTATGACATAATAACAGAACGTTACCAGACAGAGTTGTTTTAGAGGTAAATTCAGCTGATGCATGTTGCCTTCAGTGACAGTTTTTCAGCGAGCAGTCTCTGCATTTACGCCATTCTAAAAAATAGCTTGCACCGACAATTAAAGGTAACGAACTTACTGCTATGACTATAGGGATTATGGCAATGGGCCAATTTGCCAAAATGTTGAACTATCCCTTTAAAGACAGGATTGTTTCTTTTAGGGCCCAAAGGTTAGGAATTAGCTGGATGCTGTTATCCCAGCAGCTATGCATCTTTAATTTATATAATATCTTATTTTCCTGGTTGCTGTTGTTGAAAAACTCTTGAAATCATCTGTTTTGATTTGCAGTTCCTGATGAATAAACTTAGGGTGTTTTAATAATGACTCCATCGGGACTTATTATGAGACTTTATGGAGCATTTTAGTGTCTCTAAGCTCATTGTTTTGGTTTCAATTTGTTTTGCCTGTCGAGCATCAAACATGGGACTGAGCAACCGACCAGTTTGTGAGTAATGGAGCATTTAGCAGCTTCAGGATTTTCTGTGTAATCGCCTCCACATTTGTTTGGAGGCCTTTCGACCAGATGCTGCAGTCCTGCTTCCAAACACGTTGAATTTATCTAAACACAGAGCCTGTGCATCAGATGCATCAGTGGTGAAATAATGTGCTCAGTCAAACACGGCACAGGAATCGGTCCTGTCTGTTTAGTTCCACTGTAACAGCCAAGTCTCAAACACAACCAGCTGTTCGCTCGGTGATTTGTGGAGGATCTCCTGCGTTACGGCTCCTGGAGGCTCGGTCAGACACAAAACGTGACATGTGACCTGGTTAAAAAAAAAAAAAACGTGCACAGCTATCAGCGCTGCACTGTTGACCCGAGTAGTGTTGTTCTGCGACTATCAACACACACACCAAAGCTCCATCTATCAGTGTGTCAGCGCCACATGGAAAGTGACAGCTTGACCCACAACCTATGTGGGTCAGCAGCACCACGCGGTCAAGAGTTTGAGATAGAAGTGCGTATCTGCTGCTGCTGCTGCTGCTGCGGGACGGTGATTAGCTGTGTTTCCATGTGGCTGATTATGTTTGGAGAGAGGACGGAGGAGACGTACGTAAGGAAACAGGCGAGGTCACACAGACACTGAACTTCAGATGCTGATGATGTTTGACATTATACCCGATCTCCGTTTTTCCAGCCGCCCGATCGCTGGACAGATTTTGGCAGCTGTCCCATCACACCGAGCTTGTCAGTGGCAGCAGTGACTGATTTAAAACAAAGACGTCCCAGGTCTTATCACACGGAGATAGGCTCTCAGAACAGGACGCCCTGGTTCATCTCACACCTACAACACGTCTCTGAAGTTGCTACCGGCGTCAAACGTCCGACTTTGAAGCGCGTCGAGTCGTGCTGCTGAGGCCGAGTTGTTTGTTTTGTTTTGTTTCGTCTGAAGCTGTGTCATAAAAGCACAGATGTTGGAGAAAACGTCCAAAACCTGAAAAGAGTGACGTGGTCCAACGATGACTCAATGAGCAGTGAACATCTGGATTTTTTTTTTTTTTCTTTTTTTTTGTTTCTACTCAAACCCACAGAACATGATTGTCTGACTCTCTGTCTTTGATCCAAACACAATATTTTAGTGCTTCATCATCTGAGCACAAAATTACAGAGGCAACAAACAGGCTTTTTATTCCCCTAATCAATACAACAGTTTAAGGCCACTGTGATTAATGGACCAGGTAAGTCTCTGGCTCTCGGAGCTTCTTTTCCAGCTCGTTCCTGCTCCTCCCAGCCTCCTGCCGCTCTCCACTGAAGGTCAAATATGACTTCATGCTCCTTTAAAAGCAGTGAAGGCTGTTGTTGAAGTGTGTGTCGTTAACCATGACTGTGTGTGTGTGTGTTGCAGAGCATTGAGCGAGAGGAGCCAATAGAGGTGGACCCCGCCCCGACACATGCTGGGCAGGAGAACGGGCATGCTGCTGCAACAGGTAACCACATTATAACTGTGTCCTGGGTTGTTTGCAGCCTCACAGGGTTTTTTTTCTTCCTTGAGGGGAAGTCCACCGATTTCACACTTGAAGATCAGTTCTCTCACTGTGAGAACAGTGGTATATTGTCTTCTGTGGCTCTGGAAGAGATTTGTCAGGTCTGACAAAACAACCCTGTTGATGTCATCAGGGATTATGGGCTGGTTTGGTTAGTCTGGGCTCAGAGACTGTAAATCTTTAACGGGAAGCCTGTGTTACAATCTTAAAGTCTGGATTTTGAAAGACTTACGTTAAACTCTCAGACAGGGAGGGTCTAATAAAAACAGGCCCTTTGGTTGCAGTATGGGAAATGTAGGATCCATTGTTCTTAACTGAGCTTGACCCACATTAGGAGCTAAGGTCAGGTCCCATACAGTATCAAGGTAGATGTTTCTATTAAAGCTCCATACAGTATAAAGGTAGACATTTGTGTTAAAGCTCCATACAGTATAAAGGTAGATGCCCATGTGTAGTGTGATTATAAAGCAGCTCTAAGTTCTATATTAATACTGTGAAAGTATCTAAGCCTCAGTCCACAGAGAAATACACACAGCCTGTATTCAGATACTGAGCCTTAAAACCAGCCGTCAGGACTTCCTGTCACTTTGTGATGTCACAACAGAGCAGTCAACCAAAGCCCCGCCCCCTCACCACCTGGACCCACCATCCATCAAACACTTCAGGATTTGGTTTCTCTGAGTGTTTTATTCTGAAATCTGCTCTGTTTTTATTGGATCACTCAATCAGCCAATCAGAAGAGGGGCTCAGAGCCTCCTCTCTTCTCATTGGCTGACATCGACCTGTTGTTACTAGAGCTCCAGAGAGAAGAGAGATACACTACACTGAGATGGTTCTTGAAACCAAAAGTAGACCTCCCTATCAGTCAACACTTCAAAATGAAGCACAGAAAAAGAAGAAATGGGGTTTTAAGTACCTTTCAAACCCATTAAAACCACCAAGAATCCACCAAGTACAGAGAGTCCCGAGAGATTAAAATGAGAGTAATTTGAGAGTAGGACGACAAACCAAAGCACTGACCTTAAAGGCCTCAAAAAAAGAAAAACCAAGCATCTCAATTAATGTGATTGTAAATCTTTGTTTCCAACCAGAGCACTCAGTGTTGGTCCACGGTAAAATCTCTCCACCCAACGACTTCCCACATGAGCACATCGCCCCTGTTGCCATGCGGATGCCCCACCTCCCCATCACGGCCACAACCAAGACGGCCGAGATGAAGAGCTCTCCGGACTCCCCGAGCAGTCCCAATGGTTCTCGGACCTCTATCATTGCAGAGACTTCTCCTCCCTCAAACATCAACCAACCAACAGAGGAGTCTCCAATTCAGTCAGGTAGCTAACTAACGAGTTTCTCTAGTAAACTATAATGTATATTTGAATTGTTTTGGAAACTTAAAGGGACAACAAGGAGTTTCTCCATCGGCAGAACGAAAAATTCTGCGACAATAAAAAGGTCTCATATTAATGTGGATGAATCTATGTTACCCACACTTGTTAATGGGACCATTTTCGATAAATATATCGTTTTGTCTCTATCGTTATTTTGTTATTATTAGTGGTGGCGAGCCGACCAGCGTTTCCTTACTTTCGGTTTCGCGGACGCTCATGAGAATAACGCAGCCGAATCGCCATTTATGGTCGGAACTATGACAGTATCTGAACCTCTTTGAACCTCTGACTTTAATTCTTGATGAATGAAAACATGAGTCTGTCTTGCATCGGTCAAAGAATTTCATGGTGCGCGCGGAGGCTCATAAATGTAGTGTAAAACACTTTGCTTTTCCAAAACCCCTCGTTGTCCCTTTAACCTAAAGCCTCCTTTGTCTTTGTTGCCAGTATCTTCTGTGAAGACATGGACCCCTACACCTATCAGAGCCATGGGATCCCCCCGCCTTCAGGGTGAGCAACACTTTAAAAGTCACAATTCCTCATGATCCTACTTGCAGCTTCATCTTAACTTACTCTGAATGTTAATCTCTTGCAGAAAAGGCCAATTCAGCCCCTGGGAAGTCTGTCACCTACTCAGGGCTGCAGCACCATGACAGGTGAGTGTAGACTGACAGAGGGAAGACGTCTATTTGGACAGGTTGAGTACGTTTTGTAAGTCTTACCCTTGTGTGCTCCGGTCCTACTACAGAGATGCTGATACAAACAGTGGCAGGTCCTTCGGGCCAGTAGGAGAGAGGAGGCGGGAGCTGGTGAGGTCCCAGACTCTGCCTCGCAACATTGGCGCTCAGGCTCGTCGGTCCATCTTTGAAAGACTCGACAGTGAAGCAACCAACAGGTAAATGCAATTTAATGCTGCATTTGGGTAACAATTGAAACACCAGTGGATACAGCTGTTCTTATACATCTGTCTTACCTTCTCCTGTGCAGTTGTCCCAAACCAGTGGACTCCAAACCCAAACTGAAGCGCTCTCAGAGTTTCGGTGTGTCCAGCGCCAGCAGCATCAAACAGATCCTTCTTGAATGGTGCCGCTCCAAGACCATAGGCTACCAGGTACGTTTTCTTGGCCATTTTATTACAAATATTTCAAGACAATACAATATAAAATGGCATAGATCCATATTTTCTAACATATGGTCTTAATGTAAGATCCAAATATGTTCAAAGTTTTTCCCACAAACTCCATAAACATTACGCCACTGCAGTGCTTTCCATAACAGATCATAGTTTATCACCTTTGTGCCAGTTCATCCAAGTGTTTTCATTCCACAATAGTATGAAAATCAACTGGCACAGACTTGCTTCAGGAAGGTAACCCAGCGTGTCTGCTTCTATTGTAGTCACCGTCAAAGTGTTATTGTCAGGTGGTAATGTAGCGGAAAAACTGACAGTGTGTTCGTGTCCTGCCCGGAAGTTTGAAACCCAGTGATACAACAGCAGCATCCATGTTAATGCAAGAAGATAATAAATCCATGTTATGCTCCTCCAGATGTCTTCCAGCTGTTAGTCCTGTGTGGGTTTCCAACCACAGTGCTGTGGCTTAACTGTGCCGCCCCGACAAGAATGGATAAATCAGAGGGTTGAAGGTTAAAAGTTTAGCGATCGATGTTGACCAACTTGATTTGCGTTGTATACTGTAGAGACATTGTCTAAGTAGCTGTCTTGTAGATAGTGATTGATTGATCTTAAGAAATATTTTGAAAACTTATTTGCTTTTTGCTTCTTCTTTTTTTAGATTTCACATGCAATAAGGAATTTATAGCCTAGAGCATTCGACTAAAAGCAGAGGAAACTAGCTAGCCTGACTCAACGTAGGAAAAATAAATCCAATCATCATCCTGAAAACTCAATTATATCTCATTAATTATAATCATATAGGCCTATGAATGAAAACAGTGAAAGTACAGTAATGCATGCTTAGTTGTTGCTCACCAATAACCGACTATCCTTCTAAAATCACAAACTTTAGCCTTTCTAACTTTCTTCAGTAAAAAGGTTAAATCCTACAAAGATGAATGTAATTTATGGAGCTCTCATAGTGCAAATGAAGCTGTTTCCCCTTACAGTAATTCTCCCTGTTATGCTAAAATCTGAAAAAAAATCTGCATAACATTTGCATAAATGTGTTGCAGTTGGAAAAACATTTTAAACAAACAAGCTTTTTGAAGTGGCTAGCAGTGATTAAATGTTTGCAGTTGGGCTAATGATGCTACTGTAAATATCCCATATGTAACCAGTTTGTGTGTCATGTTTGATGAAGAGGTCAAGACCTTTGGTTGTGATCTCGACTTATTAAAAAAGAGGTCAACTGCAAAAACATAAACTCTGCACTAAGCCAGCAGCATGTTAGCCTGCAGAAAGGCTAACGCATGAACATATTTCAGACCACAGTGTCATTGCTCACACATGGGGTGAGGTCAGGGCAGGAGACAGTGCACGCAGGGACTAAGAAATATTGACTCAAGCTAACATGCCAGGTTATAACTATATACATAGATTTTGTGTAATTATAACACAATATAAACAATATATTACTGCTACATTAGGACACTGCTTCATGTGTTTGGATGAGAGATAACAAGGAATCTGTTATAAATTAGCGTAGCTGCTGTCCTTCTCAGCTTTAACCTGTCAGCACACAGCTCAGTGCTAATGTGTTAATTATCTACCTCTCAGAGCTATATGGAAGTGTGTATATAAGTGTGTATATGTGAAGGTGTGTGTGTGTGGGGGGGGGTTGGCTCAGGTCATGGGTGAGTACCCCCCGACACATCGCTGCTCTCTGGGACTGTTTTCTCCGCGGCCTCTGGTGCCAGCTGCTCCATGTGGCTCTGATTACACTCAGAGCCGACAGTCTCTTATTAACTGGGAGCAAACACGCTCTCACACACTCGTCCGCTGGCTTCACATGTTGCGTTTCATTCAAGGGCGAACTCCAATCTAATAAAGGGCAACCTCGAAATGACATGATTTCAAAAGCATGTATGAGAGAGACCAAAGAGCAGGAGAGCGGAGGGGAAAGTCTGTTTTGTGCATCATAATTATGGGCTAGACAGTAAATTGTGGAGATGACTTTATGAAGCTGCCGGTCAGTTTTTTACAAGTCGTGTTCGTCTACCTAACCTAACCTTCGTCTGTCTGACAACGACTCACTCAAACACACGTCTTTTTCTTTGTTTCCTTGCAGAACATCGACATCCAGAACTTCTCGTCCAGCTGGAGTGATGGGATGGCGTTCTGTGCTCTCGTCCACTCCTTCTTCCCCACCGAGTTCGACTACACCACCCTGTCGCCCGCCAACCGCAAACACAACTTCGAGCTCGCCTTTGGGACGGCAGAGTGAGTGGTGGTGATGTCACAATTTTAAAAGCAGCGCTTGTTTTTCATACATCATCTGGATTGCTAAGAAGTTTTGAACAGACAGTCAGGGCCCACGATAATGTGCACCACTACTTTGACATTTTTGTTTTCTTGCGTAATACATAGAGTTTTTATTTGTCCAGTTCTTGTGTTTCCTAATGTTTTCTTATCAAACATCTGCAAAACTAATGACACTCCTACCGGCCCGTTGACTGTTGATTTTTGTGCAATTCACACCAGGGAGTTTCCCATATTTCCAGATGATCACATGACATCTTGTTGTCTTTACTGGAAAGCTCTTTGTATGGCCCTCAACATTAATCATAATTAAACTTTATTTGTATAGCACCTTTCAAACCAGAAGTGTAGCATTAAGTGCTTTACAACAAAGAATGACATGCACCATCACACAAAAAGATCTATAAAAAGAAATTCCTGTGAAATGAAAAATATTAAAATCAATTGTAATAACACATAAAATAAGTAATTACATAGGCCTAAACCTTTAAAAAAGTAGGAGCAATACAAAGCATTTAAAATAAGTGTTAAGTGGAGCTTAAATAGGGCGTCTACATAATTTCGGAGCTACAGTAGCCTAGTTAAAATGAAAAGATCATTAAATAATCAGCATAAACATCCACATCCATATATTTTGTATGTTTACCTGATGTTTTCCAAGTTACCAGGTTATGCAACACGAAATAAACACACAGTCCACACATGTACCAACAACTGCAACCAATCTGTCACCACAGTTTGGAAACCCAGAAACAAATTGAAGTGGTGTGGTGGTGGTGCAGCAGCTCTTTAATTAATCATCATCGTTAAATCAACAAGTTTAACAGACAAGTTTAAGTTTAAGTCACATCTAATGAGAAAACACCACAAAGTCAAAGATCTCCCGTATTTTCCGCCGTAAATGTTAGCTGGTAGCCTATGCTAATTAGCGGACGGTAGCATGCAAATACGATGATTTAACATGATTATTTTTCTATAAATTTACGAAATTCACATATTTATTTTCTTTTTGTGATTGAGGTGTGAAGAGATCTGTGTTTGTGTGTTTTAAAATGACTAATGAGCATAGTTTTTTAGCTAAAAAAGAGTTAGCCTTCCTGTTGTTATGCTAATGTAACAGGGACAAACAACCTTTTTTTTCTTTCTTTTTTTTGTGCAAATTTAACAAATTAGACAGTTTGTTCATTAAGTGATACTTAACACATGCTGGTAGTCGGAAGTGTTAAATTTGTGGATAGCTGCTAAAATAGCTGTTTCCTGTCTTTGAGCAGGCTATGTTACGCTAATTGCCCGCTACTGTGCGTCGTTTTGTGGTTAAAAAACACAGAAAAAGAGTTGTATCAATCTTAAAGTGAATAATGCTTTCCATAATTCAAAAATGTCAAACTAGTCCTTTCACCTCTCCTTGTTCAGACTCATTATGCAACAACACAAACAGACGTTAATCAACAGGGAGTTAGTTGTGGTTTCTGAAAATCTGCTGAATCGGCCTCAGAAGATTTATGAGCCTCGACAGCATTAACAATGAAAAGTCTTTACTTTGTTGTGGCTCAGTGTTTCTTAATTTGTTTTCTTTTATGCTTTGATTTTTACTGTCGTCTTGTGAAGTTGTTATTTTACACAAGACACCATACACATTTTATAGGCCTTGTCTGTCTTCTTATGCTTCTTCTTGTTTCCTCAGACACATGCTGCACCTACAGCTATAGGCTACATCAGACATTATAGCGGCGCGCAGAGGGCTTAAAGTCACCACTTGATTTATGAACGTGTTATTCTTCACGACACTGCTGCAGAATTAAGCTGATTTGAGTGAAAAACAATATTCACTTGGTCACAGAATCAATCCTTTCTATAGCTTCAGTGGCAGCTTTAGATGTGACCTCTTAAGGAGATCACAGAGCCGAGACTTATAGGACAATAAATATATGATATTTATTACATATAGAAACCTCCCTGAACTCCTCAAAACATGTTTGTTTGAATGTAAAGGAAATATAGAAGCTATGTTTTCATCAGAGCTCTCCAAGGTGCAATGAATCAATCAATCAGCAGCCTTTGTGACTAATTACGTAATACAATGTATTTTCTGGTTCCAGTTTCTCACCTATACTTTACTGGGTTTTCTGTGTTTAGGCTATATATGATGATAAAATGAATTTTTTTGCATTTTTAAAGGGAAAAAACAGCATTCCTCATGTTTTATCGATTGATAAATAGTAGCCTACACACATTCTTCAGATCCATTACAGACAAGTCTGCATGAGTATTTGCTCTTTCATTGTCCATAAAGTCTTTATTTCAGCCCTCACAACAATGAATTTATGGATTTTGTAGCTGTGGGTCTGTAGGTCTTCTCTCCTGATCAGTGTTTCTCTGTCTGTGTCTCCAGGGTGAAGGCCGGCTGTGATCGGCTGATCGAGGTGGACGACATGATGATTATGGGCCGTAAACCAGACCCCATGTGTGTTTTCACCTACGTCCAGTCCCTCTACAACCACCTGCGCAAGTTCGAGTGAAGCTCAAACATCTGGGATCGATGAGTTTCTGCTTTCAGACTCAGAAGATTTTTATTTTTGCTGTGTCCAGGTGTTCGGCAGGTTCTTCACTGTTTGTGTGCAAACTGACTCACAGCCGACCCGACTGACCTGGTGGCACTTTGAAAAAGACTTTGCTGCCCCCTGGTGGTGGATTACTGCTCGAACGCTGCAGGAGAAGTGCTCACAGCTCAGACATTGTTGTGCTATTGACACACATTCATCAGGGCTGGTCTGTCAGCAATTGTTTTTTTGTCAGTGTGTGTTTGTAGTTGAGATATATTGGACATGTTGCCGTCGTGTTGTGTTAAATCTTAAATCTTCATTATCACCATGAATTTATTGCACCAGAATGTCACTGAGGAACTATTTGTGTGATTGATGCTCACCTTCATAAACCAATGAGGCCATGAGCCTGAATATGTGATAACATTACAGCCACAAATACAGGATGATGAGCTGATGAGTGATATTTACACCCACAAATGCTGTAATATTGTGTTTTTGAGAGTGAGAAGTTGGAAATAAACCCAATAAATATTGCTGTTTGACACCTAAACATAGAGACTGAGTTTATTACAGAGGATAAAACAAAAAAAGAGAAAAAAATGTAACTCTAACATTAAAAAAAACACAATAAACAAGAAGAAAAAAATGAAAAAGAACGATGTAAACATCAACATGTGCAGCTTCAGACTGTTTATCTCATGCATGTGAAGCCTAATTGAAGCTTCAATCCATTTAGTGACTAATGTTAAAAACAAAACACTGATGCTGCACTGCTGAGGCCACGCCCCCTGCCTCTGACGTCACCGCAGGTATTTTTGTAACAGTCACTGTCGTGATGCAGTTTCTCTGCACCAAGGAACAGAGTGTGATAATCTCTCTCTCTCTGCATGAACTGTGCTGTATGAGATTAAATAGCTCTATGACCTACTTGTAAGTTTATTGCAGGAACATTAACTGCGTGGTGCGTTCAAGAACAGTTACACATGTTCAGAGAGGCAGGCTGAGTTATGAATAAAGGGATAATTGTTCTGTGTCATCAGGGCATTTGGCTTAAACAGACACGGAAACTACAACTTCCATAAGAGATATTATTACTGCTGTTTTATTCACTGCAGCATCTGGTCCATTTTATGCCTTTATGCCTAAGTACATAAAATTTTATATATATATTGTAGGTTATTGGTTATACTGTATGTGTTAGCCTGAGCTATTCAGCTATAGTGATATACTGTACGTATAGTATATATCTATTTATTTAGCCTATTGTTTCTATTATCTATTTATTATATAAAAATGGGACTAAATTATTTAATATATATAAATGAATGAATGAATGAATGAATAAATAAAAATAATATCAATTAATTATATTTATACAGATTTTTATATTATTATATTTTTGTTATTTTCCCCTGATCTTTATTCTGTTATAAAAAATAAATAAACATGAAGTTATTTCCTTAAAGGTCGTTAAAGTCAGATCACGCCATATATTTCACAGCATGAAAACATCTCTGCTCTCAGTGAACTGTAGGATTAGATCCAATCCAGAGGTGAACAAACACCTGGATTTGCCGGGGTGGGGTGGGGGGCGGCGGGTGTGGGAGGGGGTGTCCCGTCTCATCTGGAGTATAAGAGGTGGAAACTCCTCCTCAGCATCAGTGAAGGCCGATCAGCGCATCTCTGTGTGTGTACGTGTGTGTGTGTGTGTGTGTTATAAACATATATGAGTGTGTATCAGAGTGTGTTGGGGTTATGGCTCTGTTCATGGACTCGGATTTCACTTTACTGAAGCAGAACCAGCACAAAGACCTGATGGACTTCAGAGCGTTGTTTGGAGAACAGGATCACTGTAAAGGTGAGTTCGATATTTATTTAATATTTATGTCCTTATTAAATTCTATTATTCGTTTGATTTTGTTCATTCAAATAAATAATGGGGGGAAATAACTTCAGTTTGAAATTAAAGTCAAAATGATTTCAAAATCAAAAATCAAATGAGTAAATGCTAATATTATTCTACTGTAAATAAAAAATAGTATTTGAAAACATAAATTAATACGAATTGTGTCTTGGTGTGTTTATAAAATAAAATATAAATGATTAAATGAAAAAACAACAACAACAACATTTTTATAGTGACCTGTGTGATTTTATTCTAACGACCAAGAACATGTTAATGAAATAAAATAAGATAAAATAAAAAGATAAATAACCAAAACAGACACACATGGTGCTTTTGAGACTAGTTTTCTAAATAAATGTTTGTTTGTTTTATCTTTCCTCGCCTTCATCTCTTCTCCTCCTTCTAATTCATTCATTTTATGCTTTTATGATTTTTATTTTGAAAGTTTCTCCCCCTCCCCCGGTTGTGTGTTGTGCTCAGACCCCCGCGGTGAGAGCGCCGTGTCCTCCCCGGAGCCGGAGCCGGAGCGGGCCGGGCCGGGGCTGATGGAGGGGCAGAGGAAGAGGAAGAGGACGATCTTCAGCCGCGCGCAGCTGTCGGAGCTGGAGCAGGCCTTCGCCGTCACTCCGTACCCGGACATCACGCTGCGCGAGCGGCTGGCCGCACACACACACCTGCCCGAGAGCAAGATCCAGGTGAGTCCAGGAGATCTTTATAATCTATAAATCAATATCTACTCTATTGATTAGATTAGATATTGATTTATAGATTATTGTTGATTTATTATCCTCATTAGCCAATCCTTCATTATAGCAGCAGTGGCTATTCTTCCTCCTGGGGTCCCACACATAGGCTACAATTAGTCTACAAGTATAAAACATGAAAAAACAAACTAAAACCGCACTACAATTATCATGATCATATCATGGTATTGAAAGAAAAAGTTAAAAATATTTAAAGAATCTGAGGATACACAACACAAAACAAACAAACAACAAAACAAAAAGAAAAGTGCATTAAGGTGAGACACTGTAGGGTGAAAACTGTTAACTAACAGATACCACCATGAAACTTCCCAGGTTTATCACTCACAAGTTTTGTCAAAGTTTATGTTTAAATATGTAAATGAGGAATATGCTCTAATTTGCATGCATTTCCAGAACAGAAATCTGAACAATGGATAAAATTCTTGTTTTATTTTGTTGACATGTTAGAGTCAGAAGTTTTGTGGACTTTGGATATCTCTTTTTATCACTCTGTAAATGAGAAAATACTGTCACCAGCCCTAAAAAAAAAATCAAGTTTCGCCATGTTTTTAGGAATAAAATGTTGTATAAATCAGGCTGTGAATGATATATCAACAAACCCCTCTGTAAAAACCTTCAGAATATAGAAAGGGATCAAACTGGAAGGTTTGGTGTCTGTAAGGAAAAACTCATTTTGTGAAAACGGCATTTAAAGACTTGTAAAATTCCATACTTTTAGGATTTGTTGCTGATACAAAGGAAATGGCAATTTGTGGAGCCCAGATCATTGTTCAGGAGAGAGAGTTTTATAATGATACCTGATATGACATGGGTTAGGATGGATGGTAACTTTTAGTGAATTTAGGAGAAATCTACAGATAAGAAAAACCTTAGTGTGGATTTTCTACCATTTCTTTCCACTAGACTGAAAGAAGAAATGTTAAAGCAGAAGTAAGCGGAATATTTGTGTTAATATAAGTCTTAAATAGTTATATCTTCTGACGGCAATCATTATTATCCTCTGCTGTAAGCCGAGGAGAAAACGTTCCTTGTATCCTACAACCTTTATCCAATGAGGAGAGAGAACGGCATAAAGGGCCGGTCCTCTCTGTGTGTGCAGCCAAGGGATGCGCGTGAATGTGGTGACGTAGGGACGAGGGCGGGGACTGCTAACTCCATCGGCTGACAAGAAGTTAGCCAAAACGACCGGATCGCTTAGGCTACTTCTGCTTTAATGAACCAAAATAGCCCAAAATCTCAAAATCAGTGCACAAAAAAAAACATTGTTTTCTCGCCTTGAAAACTATTTGTTCTCCACAGGTTTGGTTCCAGAACAGGAGAGCCAGGAGCATCAAGACCGGCCGACTCCCCACCAAGTCCCCCAAGTCGGTCCTGGGGGTCCGGGGCTCGGTGGTGGTGGAGTCCTGTCCTGGACCCATCACCTCCTCCTCCTCCTCCTCCTTCCCCACCCCTGCTGCCCTGCAGGACCTGTTCAGGCCGGAGCAGAGCCACCACCACCACCACCATCACCATGACGACGCTCCGCAGCTTTACTCCGACTGGATCCAGATCTACAGTAACCACCCGGTGTCATCACCTCCTCCCTCCTCCTCCTCCTCCTCCTCTTTGCTCCACCAGCCTCCTCCACTGGGCTCCATCTCTAAAGCCTCAGAGACTCGTCCCTGGGAGGAGGAGCAGCAGCAGCATCTCCGTCCTCACCACCACCACCACCGCCACCGGCAGCAGCAGCAGCACCTCGGTCCGCCGCGGCCGCCTGGTTTCCTCCCCGGCTCCTTCTCCCAGACCGTGACCCCCCACCCGGCCTCCTCCCGCTCCTACCAGGCCTTCAGGAACTTCAAGCCCCAGAGTTTGGCCCATCAGGTCGGCTCCGGAGGCGGAGGCGTGGACCAGGTGGTTCCCTCACACCCTCATCAGCCGGTTTACTGGGAGGTAACGCAGGGGCAAGGACACCACCACACCCACCACCCACAGATGGGCCCTCAGACGTCCATGGGCTACATCTCAGACCTGATCTACAACGCTGCCATCGTCACCAACTTCCTCGAGTTCTGACAAAACTGGACTTCAAGGGATAGTTCAACATTTTGGTAAATTAGCCCATTATTATTATTATTGCCATAATCCCTATAGTTTTATGAGTAGGTTCGTTACCTTTAATTGTTGGTGCAAGCTATTTTTAGAACGGCGGAGCAGAGCCGTGAGCTGCTCAGAGCTACGCTACGGAGGCTAATGGGATTTCTGGGTTTCCCTCATCAAACTCATCAAATACACAATACAACTCCAAAACGCTCTGGTGGACAAGTTGTGACCTGCACATTCACCACACTATGAGATAATAACAGATCGTTACCAGACAGAGTTGTTTTCAAGGCAAATGCAGAGACTGTTTGCTGAAAAACAACCTCCGTCGGGAACGCGCATCAGCGGTTTTGCATGAATTTGCCTCTAAAATGACTCTGTCTCGTTGTAACGTTCTGTTATTATCTCAGCGTGGTGAACGTCACAACTTGTCCACCAGAGCGTTTTGGAGTTGTTGGATTGTGTATTTGATGAGTTTGATGAGGAAACCAAGAAATCCCATTAGCCTCTGTAGCGTAGCTCTGAGCAGCTCGCGGCTCTGCTCTGCCGTTCTAAAAATAGCTTGCACCGACAATTAAAGGTAACGAACCTACTGCTGAAACTATAGGGATTATGGCAGTGGGCCAGTTTGCCAAAATGTTGAACTATCCCTTTAAACCTCTGTCTCACATCATGTGTGTGTGTGTGTGTGTGTTTCCCTTTTTACACTTTATACCGGGGGTCTTCAACGTTTTTTTATGCCAAAGGACCCCCAAACTGATGAAGAGATGGAACGGAGACCCCCAACTAGATTGTATGAAATTGAGTTTTAAATTAAACTGTGCATGGGTTTGTGCATTGGATACTAAGCTGTTCACATAATACACAAGTTCATATATCCATGTTTTTATTTTAAACATGGAGGCCAAATAGAGCGGCTGTCCCACTGCTATAAACAGACCTGGTTCACTGATACCAATGCTAATATCGCCAATGTCTGCCAATGGCATTCAAACGGACGTTATAAGATAAATGTGGAAATTAAATAATTATTAATAATTTAATAATCGTCTTATCAACCAAATATTTTGGTCATGGACCCCCTGTGTGTGTCAACCAACCTTGTAAAATACAAATGTTGTCACAATGTTGTTGATGTTGGCGGCTCGTCTTTGTCTTTGTGTTGCGCATTTTTGTGAATAAAATGATTTATTTCATCGCAGCTCTGAGTATCTGATCATTTTCAATGGATTGTTTTATTAGACTCATATTTTTTTTTTACATTAAAGCAGAAGTAAGTGATATATTTGTGTTAATATAAGTCTTAAATAGTTATATCTTCCGACAGCAATCACTTACATAGAGTGTTTGGTCTAATCACGGGTCTCTCAGTCCCTCTGCTCTGCTCTGAGCCGAGGAGAAAACATTTATCGTATCCTACAGTTTTTATCCAATGAGGAGAGAGAATGGCATGCAGGGCTGTGTGTGCAGCCAAGGGACGCCGTGAATGTGGTGACGTAGGGACAAGGACTGTTATGGTGCGTTCAAGGAAACTCATAACTCGTGTTTTTCCGACCTGTGAAGTCGTACCAGTTCAATCTGGTACGAGTTCACGGGTCGGAAGTTACGAGTGGCCGTTATAGTGCACTTTCACAGGTAAAACAGGTCGGAAAAACACGAGTGGGTTGCCTGAAACGCTACAAAGTCGTAAGTTGTGACTTGAAGCTGTAATTTACGGTTTCAAAAGCCTACCTGGAACGCAGCATTAGCCAAAACGACCGGATCGCTTACTTCTGCTTTAATCATGGTTTGAGGAGCATTTTGCAAAGTGAAATGTGCAGAGTAAAATGCTAAACTTTTAACATCAGTTAGCTACGTTGATCCACAACTTTCTCTGCTTTCAACACTGGACGTTTCATCCATTCATTCATTACTTTCTAACCATTTATTCATCAGTCGTTTTCAAATTCAATCCTCTATTTGTGATTTTTAGCCATGTTTCTGCTAAATGTTTCGCCTTTTTATATCGTTAGCTAACTTTAGTTTCAGTTACAGTCCATTTGGGCACAGGTGCATGGTGGGAAATCACCAGAGTAGAAGCAGATACCTACACTACTCACAAAAAGTTAGGGATATGAAATTTATGTAAAATGTAAAAAGTTGATGCTATAGTGATATTACGTCATGAAAATATAACATTTTAAAGTAGAACTATGGAAAAGTCCTTTCTTCATCTCCAACAATGAATTGAAACCAAAGCTAACAACAGTGGTGTATTTACCAACAACAAAAACATGTCCATGTGTCAATAAGTTGTCGTGTGACCAGAGGACGTCCACGTCTCTTCCAGTCTCTCTGTGTCTCTGCCCAACCTGCTGATGACGCCCTGAGCTCAGTGGATATTTCCCTCTGGCGACATCCCATCATCTGAAGCCTCCAGGTCCTGTCGTTGATGGGTTGTTATACAGTGGTCTTGGTCTCATGATGTCAGAATGTGAACAGCAGGATGAAGACCACTGTTAGACCTTAAATTAACTTAAAGCAGAAGTAAGCAATTTGGTCGTTTTGGCTAATGCTGCGTTCCAGGCCGGCTTTTGAAACCGTAAATTACAGCTTCACATCACAACTTACGACTTTGTAGCGTTCCAGGCAACCCACTCGTGTTTTTCCGACCTGTTTTACCGGTGAAAGTCACTATAACGGCCACTCGTAACTTCTGCCCCGTGAACTCGTACCAGATCGAACTGGTACGACTTCACAGGTCGGAAAAACACGAGTTACGGGTTGCCTTGAATGCACCATAACGTCTTGTCAGACGATGGAATTAGCAGCCCCCGCCCTCATCATGGATCTATTGGTCCTCGTCCCTACGTCACCACATTCACGCGCATCCCTTGGCTGCACACACAGCCCTTCATGCCGTTCTCTCTCCTCATTGGATAAAACTTGTAGGATACGAGAAAAGTTTTCTCCTCGGCTCAGAGCAGAGCAGAGTGACTGACAGACCCGTGTTTTGGTCCAAACACTCTATGTAAGTGATTGCTGTCGGAAGATATAACTATTTAAGACTTATATTAACACAATGGATCAGACAATTTCTTGTTGTGATTTTTGTGGTTGATCACCTTGTTAGAGAACAGCATGTTACGTTATAAGTACTGACACACTGAACAGTTGGACATGTGCACTCAAAAGTTTAGAGAAGGTCAAATTAAGTTCACCTGTAAAGGTTTTAGTGCATTTCTACAGTAGGCCCAATATCCCGCAGTAGTGTGGTGCATAATGTAACAAAAAAAAATGAACATGAACAGGACTAATGCTCCTTAAATACTTAACTTGGTGGTTATTTCTGTTAGTGAAGACTGGGTCTGTGCGCATGGTGACATGTTTAAGTCTCATGATGATGATTAGTCAGTTAAATAAGTGACTAATATTGCATCCTTTCCTCCTCCTCCTCTGTGGAAACTCTCTGCTTCATGTTCCTGGTTTCTTGTTTTTGCAGCTCTGAGCTGAACGGCTGCATGTTTAATGCTGCGACCCCGCAAGTATTATCCTTCAAAACATCCTGATTAAAATGATTCCTTGTGGGATAAGATACCATGACAGGAATAATTATTTTCTAAGTCAAAATATATATATATATTTTCATATCTCCCTTCATGTTAAGTATCAGCCGGGTTAGCTGGACAGAGGGGAAGGGGGAAAAAATAAATAAAATTGAAAAATAAGAAGTAAATTAAAACCAGAGCTCAGGGTCTATCAGCTTACAGGCTCTGTAATTCTGCCTGGATTTAAGTTTTTTGAAATATTACATGAGAGGTATAATACACAGGCAGCGCCCACTGTTCGTCCAGCGCTGGACAGAGATCTCTGCATATCATAATCATCTTTAATACCAAATAATCTTTCAATAAACCTTTAATCCGGGTGTCAAATCTCAGATCTTAGGACGATACTTTTTTATTGTGTATTCCAGATGTAGTTACATCTTTTAATCCTTCCACTGATATGACGGGAGCTGACAAGAGGAGGATGAGGATGGTTTACATAAAATATGAATTCATAGATGATGGAGGAGGAGGAGGGATCAGACCAGCGAGCGTCTGTGTCTGTGTCCTGTAGTTATTCATAAATAAGAAATAAGGTCTTATTGGTCTGTAGATATAATAACTGTTTATTAGTTTTTATGTGCTGCTTAACTGGATAATTAAACTAAAGTGATCTGGCTGATGTGTAAACAAGTCAAGCTCCTCCTCATCGATCACCACAGGATCGTGGATCTGTTTCAATTTACATTTTCAGTCTCAACCAGAGGGACGTGTATTTAATACAATATATATATTAATTAATGTACATTTTGACATTTACAACTTCAGTAGGAATTAGTGGATTTGGCTGTTTTTATGCAGTTAAAAATCAGTAAAACAAGAGATTATAGATTTGAAGTCCTCATGATGTTGAGTAGATTGTTAAAATACAAAACAAACAAACCAGGGCATCAAATTAAAAAAAAGAAAAAAAGAATCAATTAAAATGTGTAAACAGAAGTTAAAAGATCAGAGATTAGGGATCTAAAATTACCCCCTTTTTTTTTTTTTTAAGTTTTGTAGTGAACTAAATGGATCATCTTAAGTCAGCACAGACAATTTTATTGAACACAAAAATATAATTACACCTGAGAACAGTTGTAGGAAATCATAAGAAAATGACCAACATCATGTATTAATAGTGCAGTGATGGAGACAAAGAGGAAGAGGAGGGAAACACTGGAGGCTGAAGAGTCTGGTGAAATACAAAATAACTGTCAATAAATAATCAAAAAGAAACTGAACTGGTGGAACGTCAGACATACAGTCATTTTACACTTTTTTGTTTAAAGATCCAGCTTCCATTTAATTCATCGTTCATTTGTAAATTCAGTCATTTTAAATATGTTCCACTTGTTTTTCTGACAAATTAAAGGCAAAAAGTGTTTGTTTGTTTGTTTGTTTCATTGCAAAGTGAGATCTTTGTCTTGGATCAGTAGTGACGATGGAAGTTCTGCTTCTGTTTAGTTCCCTCATTGTTGTTGTTGTTGTTGTTGTGTGTGTATGGTTGCTACGGTTCCCCTAGTTCCCCCTCCATGGTCCGAACCAGCACATAGAGCTCAGCGAGGCCGACCACAGAGGCAGCGATCACGGCCGAGATCACACGCTGCATCAGAAACACACACACAAAACAAAGTTAAAGGGCAATTCTGGGCAAATTCAACTCAGCATTTTCCCAACATTTTAGGTCTAAAAGAAGGAATCTGAAGATTTTCAGTTTAATTGCTCCTGTTTTACGCTAGTTGTGTCTGTCCGCGTGTCGCCACGGCAGCGATGAATGGGAGCGGACGGAAGTTCCGCTGCTTAGGCTGTTTACATCCCTCAAAACCGTGATTTCTTTCCACAGACAGCGTCTACTCAAAGATGTACCGAGAAGTTTGTTTACTTCAAGCAAGTCAAGAGTTGATATTCCTGTGTTTATGACACAAACAGGAGCTTCCGACTGCACGTGAACACACCGAGCACGTCAACTTGGGTCTCGCGCGAGACTCTGGGAGACTTTGAATTAGATCTAGTTTTACAAACATGTCGGCTTGCTTGAAGTAAATAAACTTCTCGGTGCATGTTTGAGTAGCCACCTAACACTGTCTGTGGAAAAAAAATTGCGGCTTTGAGGGCTGGAAACAGCCTAAACAGCAGAACTTGCATCCACTCCCATTCATCGCTGCCGTGGCGATGCAGGGACAGACACAACTACCGCAAAACAGGAGCGATTAAACTGAAAATCTTCAGATTCCTTCTTTTAGACCTAAAATGTTAGGAACATACAGCCCCACGTTGAATTTGCCTAGAATTGTCCTTTAAATGACACAATAATTAAAATTATCTTTAATTATGCTGGAAAAACACAGATTTAACCACCTGGCTGCCGGTGTTCCTAATAAAGTGGCACAGAGTTAAACCAAAAACAAAACAAAACAAAAAAAACGCTCTCTTACCGCTGTGACCTCTGTGAACAGATACTGGCTGCCCATGTAGGAGCAGGCGAACGCAGCCACCACCGTGACCAGGAAGTTGAATATGGTCACTACGACGGCTTTGACCGATCGAACTGCAGCAAGAGCAGGAGGAGGAGAAGAGATCAATATGACGTATGATTAGATATAGAAACACAAAACGTTCTCAGGTGTTTGTTATGAATCTGGACATGTGACGAACCTTCTCGTCCAAAATCTGCTAATGTTCCACTTCTGTTTATTTCCTGGAGACAAAGAAAAACAACACTTTGTTATTATTATTTTTTTTATTATCACTTTGTTATTATATGAGCAGATCTTTATTGTGTCTGACGGAAAATTTAGTCATAAAGATCTGAACTTATACACATGAAACGTACAAAAAAACACACAAAATACATTTCTGAGTTTAAAATAAAGAAATTATAAAGTTTAAAGTGACAAATTTATGAGAAAAAAAAGCATGAAAATTATTCTATTTGTGTTTTGGTTTAAGCAGATTGTCCTTCATTTAAAAAAAGATATGAAGAAAAAGAAGAAGCTTTATTGTCACTGCACAAGATACAACGAAACTTTGTTTAGCAGCAATGTCTTGCTACCGTATCAAGTGTATGAAATATAAAATAAGTAAATATGGATATAAATATCAGAAATATTCAAAAAGAGCAGTTATTATAATAGTAAATAAATATAATCAACAAAATAAATGTGTGTGTTTACCTGAGTGTTGACGTTACGTGTGATCCTGTTGTATTCCTCATTGGCCAGTTTGGCTTTGATCTTCTCCAGACGTGCGACCAGTTGCGGGTTCTGAGGTGAGACAGAAAACATCTGGATCTACTGTTACCTGCTTCCAGCTGTGCTCCTGATGTTCCCTCTCCCTGAGTTTACCAGGATTTAACAGCACTAGTATCAGACCTGGACTGGACAGTAAAAACCTTCACATGTGGCCTGAGACTGATTAGATTTGAACCGTAAGACTCCAGAGTTAAATCATGGATAAAAATGTGTTTATTATGTAGGACAATTATTATTTAAAGGGCAGAACAGCTGATAGCCAATGAATAAATAAGTAAATAAATAAATAAAGCTGATATGTATTTGTATCTACTAAAATACAAGGATTTTGCAACAATAACAAATAAGACACACATAATACTGAACACTTACTCGCATTTTGTGAAATTAAATATCCAACAGTAAACATACAAATATGAGGGCGGATATGTTCACTTACCCTGGGAGGTTTCACAACCTCAGGCAGGTGCAGTGAACTGTCCTCCAGCAGCTCATGTAGGTAGAAGGGATGTCCTAAAAAAAACAAAAAAAACAAAAACATTTTAACACAGTAATAGGCCTAATAATAAGCCTTTATTTCAGACACATAATCCAAATGACAATTAAGAAAATTAACTGACAAAGAACGGGAGGAAGTACATTGTGCAGTACCATAAGTTACCATTGCCATTAAAAAATATATATTTTAGGAAATATAAACAAACCATACATATAAATGATGAGCAGCATTTACTTAAAAAGACAACAAGTCAACTTTAAATATTACGTACCGGGTAAATGAATTTAAATAATACAGCTCAAATGATCAAAAACAAGGTCTACAAGCCTTTACGACACTTGAATGACACAATTGTCCCTGAATGCACCACAACACCTGTGGTTTGCGCAGTGTTTTAATCAGATTAATATCGATTAATATCAATAAATTCGTTGCAGACAGAGTCACAGCATCTTTACAGTCTGTTTCTCTTTCTCAGTAGGCTATTTAATATTTACCTTCATCCTGTAGGTATTTCTTGAGCTTTCTCGCTGTACTGAACGACAGAGTTGCTGGTTCCTGTTTTTCCAGAACCTGCTCCAGTTCTTCTCTCAGACTTTGAGGCAGAGACGAGTTTTTATTTTCCAGTAAATGTGTCGCTTTCTTTCTGAACCGATCACCGACGACAAATGACGAGGCCATGGTTTTAACAGGAGACGTGACTCGGATTTTACGCGATGCAGCTTTTGAAACACGTTTATCTCCAGACTCACATAATAAACAGACAATTACAGAAAAGGAGT
This sequence comes from Trachurus japonicus, assembly GCF_045865225.1. Classification (NCBI taxonomy): domain Eukaryota; kingdom Metazoa; phylum Chordata; class Actinopteri; order Carangiformes; family Carangidae; genus Trachurus; species Trachurus japonicus. The sequence continues at coordinate 17,710,689 of NC_140919.1, read as the reverse complement.
GAAACGGTCTGCGCCTGTTTTAAGTCAGTAAACATTGAAACTGAGCGTTTAACAGCTGACAACAGCTACGAGTGAAAATATAAAGCGAAGGAAGCGGCCATGATGTTTACCTTGTGACACGATGACGTAAAGCTCACGTGACCAACTGTGTAAAACGTTATTTTAAATTACACTTTTTTTTTTAGTTTAATATTTTTTATTTTATTTTATTTTATGGTATGGTGTTTGTTTAGATTTCTTACGTTGAAAAAAATTACGTGAAAATTTTGTAAAGAAATTAAATAGTTTGGTGACGGAGCCCTGTTGGTGCCTTCACTGCCCCCTCGCAAGCTCGGAAAACCAAGTGCTGAGGATTTTTGACAGAATGCCATAAGGTGTTTTAATTAAAAAACAAAACACAAACTAAAACCAAAAATGCTTCCAAAACATCAGTTGTTAATGTTGCATTGCTACTAATAGAATAAATAAGTACCATTATTATTATTACAATACAATACATTATCCACCTGCCTTTGGCTCACCGTATAAAAAGTATAATGTGTATAAAAGATATAAATTTCATCAGGTATAAGAACACAATTAAACTAATAAAATAAATGAATATAGAGTAAACAAACAAACAAATAGAAAAACCACAGTTGAGAGCAGTTCAGTGTTAGTGGGTTACTTCGTTGTGTTGCCGAGCTGGGTAGCATTAGGGATAAGACTTTTTAAAAGCTCCCTTAGCAAATGGGATATTATTATTCCTATCTGACCTCTCCATACCAGTGGAATGTATGCAAGATAAAGCCAGATAAAATCTTCATAGTACCTTTAATTTCCAAGATATATAATATGTTCAATATCAAGTGTTTCTATCTGACGTTGTTATTAGAGAAAAGGGGAAAAAAAGAAGAGTAAATTGAAGTTGTATTAAAAAAGGGATAGTTCAGTTTTTATGAAGTGCGGTCGTAAGAGGTACAAATGGCCACTAAGTATAATATCTGCAGTAGAAAGTTCTCTGCTCCCCCACTGAGAAACACCGGCGCATCGCGCTGCACAGAGACACAGGCAGGAAACTGTTGTTAATCAGCGTATTTTTGCCGCCTACCAGAAGTCCCGTCTCAAAACAATACACCAGTTAAAGTTTATCTGGAATTGACCAACTCACGACGCGCTGGATCAATTCGTCTGTCAGCTATTTGTTGTCGTTAGTCGTTAGTTGTCATAACTGCGGTTAGTTCCAGATAAACTAACTTTTTTCTTACTTTTTTTTTTTTTATTGTATATTGTACTCTTGAACTGGTGTATTATTTTGAGACTGAACTTCTCGCAGTAAGCGGAATGTTTGTGTTAATATAAGTCTTAAATAGTTCTATCTTCCGACAGCAATCACTTATAGAGTGTTTGGTCTGAAACACGGGTCTGTCAGTCACTCTGCTCTGCTGTAAGCCGAGGAGAAAACTTTCCTTGTATCCTACAACCTTTATCCAATGAGGAGAGAGAACGGCATAAAGGGGCGGTCCTCTCTGTGTGTGCAGCCAAGGGATGCGCGTGAATGTGGTGACGTAGGGACGAGGGCGGAGACTGCTAACTCCATCCGCTGACAAGAAGTTAGCCAAAACGACCGGATCGCTTACTTCTGCTTTAATGGCCATTTGTACCTCATACAACCCCACTTAAAAAAAAAAAACCTGGACTATCCCTTTAAGTAGGTTTGAGCGATTGTCGTAATTCCGACTCTCCAGCCATTCCAGTGAAGGAAGCATCACTCAGTGTCATGCGCGTGTGAGCCGAGCGTGAAGGAAGGAAAGAAAGATGGCGGCCTCTGCGCTCCGCCGAGGTTTGCTGAGCTCCGTCAGTAAATACAACAAGAAGCACACACACAGGATACTGTGCGTGGCGGCGGACAGCGGCAGCGGCAGCGGCGGCTTCGAGGCGTTCAGACCGCGGGTCCCGTGTCGAGCCTGCGGCCTGGGCGGCGGTGTGCAGCCGCGGAGGTTCATGACGTCACGGTGAGAGACGCAGCCGGTGCCACTGCTAACGTGATGCTAACATGCTAACAGGCTAAAGACAAGGCTGTTTGTTCAAGGTGGCGCCGCGATGACAGGACACACACTGGCCACGTTGTTGTTGTTGAAGGGTTGACAGATGAATTTCCCGATGTTGGAGTCTGGTTGTGTAAAAACATGAGCTGATATTGAATTAAACAGGGGAGAGACGGAGCGTGAAAAGGACACTCGTCCTCTGCTAGCTGGCGGCTACGTTAGCCTGTTAGCTCGTTAGCAGGCAGCGTGGATTGAGCAACAACACCTGAGCTGAGCTGCCAACCTGCCGACAGGTTACATCCCAGTCAGGACAAGTCTGCTCGCTCTCTCTGTGTGGAAGATTAAAACTTTAACAAAGAGTTGAATTAGCAGCATGATTTGAATCATCCAGTTTAGTGGACGTAGCAGTGCGACATGTGCAACAGAACATGTGGACAAACATGTGTAACTTAGTTTATCCAGAGGGACCTTTACTCCAGTTTACCCGATCAGGGCTCCTAGACTTTCTTTTTTTTCTTTACTAGGCGAACAGTGGCCTCTAACTTAAAGTTTTAGGAGCACAAGCAGAAAATGTAGAGCACACTGTAAACCGACTTTCTAAGCAAATATTAGGCTAATAAGTCACATTTTCCTTTTCATATATAATCCTCACACACATTGACCTGCTGACACCTGTAATGACAGCTTCCAGGTTCTGTGAGTGGTTCCTTCCACATATGACCAGTGTTAAAAAAAAAAAAAGTACTGGTTGTGCAAGTAGATGAAAAATGTACTTGCACCGTTACAAATTTTAGGGGCAAGATGCCTAATTTAGGGGCAGTCTGGAGCCCTTACATGTTAACATTGTGGACATAACATGTGTAGTTAACCTAAGTCAGGACCTTTACTTCTGTTTACTCAACGTTTTGGGAGGATTTAAGGATTTAGTGTTGGAGCACTGATTGTTTGCACAGCTCTTCTACTGTTCAACAACACCACCCTGCTGTTGTTAGTCCACATGTGTGATTGCGTTGCGTTGCGCAGTTATATTTTGAAATGTGATTTGGTAAAATGAACAGTTGGAAATCCATCATCATCAAATCAAAAACAGCTATCTTTTACTTAGTCAAAGTGAATTTAGGGTGGTGTTGTTGGAGTGACATTGTAATCAAGGCATTCCCTCCTCTGCACACTTGAAAGTTGAACTTAATTGATCTTTAGTTTAGTCCCAGCCTCTGGAAAACAAGTTCAGTAACAAAATCATGAATATTTCTAACAATTATTGTCATACGCAGGACCTGCATATTAGAATAAATTACAGCTGTGCGTTTTTTGCATTTCTGACCATAATCATTGACTTAATCAGTCTATTGTAAACTTTATAAAACAAGCCTCAGATTTACAGAATGAAGCCTTTTCATGGAACAACAGATTTCTCTGTTTGTTTGAGTGAATTCAGAGCAGTGACTCATTAAATGTCTCCGTCCTCTGTCTCTGTCCTCTGTCCCCAGATGACACTAAGTAGATGAAGTGGCTTAAAGCTTTTCAGCATCAACTTGGATCATTTAAAACACACCTGCTGGTTTGCACTGTTGTTACAAACGGTGTTTTAACACATAATGTCAGTGGTCTACGTCTAGTTTCAGACTCATTTGTTTTAGGTTTTTTTACTTGGATTAATCATATGTTATGTATTATACTAGTTTAATGAAACATCAAAGCTCCATGAGATATTTTTCATTGTAAAAATAATCACTTTCATATTATCTTTTATCTTATTTAACTCATTCAAAAGGTTTTGTCAAATAGAAGAAGCACTGTTAACAATAAAACTAAAGACAATGAACCACTTTAGTGTCCTATTGAGAGCTTTTCTGTAAAGTCGATGGAGAAACCAACTGGAAAGTCTGTTTTTTGGGGGCAATTAAGTGAATTAAATACCCAAGAAATACCTAACTTTAACTTTCTATCTGTGGTACCAATATATATTTATAATTAAACTTCATTAAAATTAAAAGTAACAAGTATAAAAGTGCGGTTATTGTGATATAACGTCCCAGATGCCAGGCAGGTTTCAGCTGTTGCTAACAAATTTCATCATGATCACACATCCGGTGTTGTGTTTATGTAATTCTGACTAAAAGTGCTGAGTAACTGAAACCACCATCACTCACACTCACACATACCATGACCAAGCAGTTTTTTTTCCCCTCATGCTGGAGGCGGCCTGGACATGTGGTCAGGGCTTTACAGACTTAGTGCTATGATTAGCAACACGCCGGCCACAGTCATGAAGACGATGCACCCGGGATATTTTAGGAATTCAGCTTCTACGACACTTGATCTTTATAAATAGTTTTTCCTTTTTTGCAGTTTATTTCCTCCTCCTCATCGTGCAGGTGCAGCCGTTTGAGTCGGTTACAAACTCAACGGCGTTGGCATTTTGGCTTTGGGCCAGTGTAAAGAAAAAAAAACAAGTGAAGTGGCTCTTCTTGTTATTTTCACAGCTGCTTCATCTGATAAAAACCAGGACGAGGCGCCGAGAGAAAAGAGCTCAGGGGTGAAACAGAGAGAGAGAGAGAGAGAACCGACCTCGTATCTCTAACTTCTGATTATATAACTGTCTGTAAACTGAGAGTTTGTGTGTGTGTGTGTGTGTGTGTGTGTGTTGGCAGAGTCGGCGGCCGAGGCCTCGTCCAGGTTTTTGCAACAAACGGCTAAATTTAGCAGCAGCGTCTCTTTCTGTGTGTCCACGGAGTGTTGACATGTCTCAGAGTCAGAACAGTAAAGTCCAGGTCCAGGTGTTAAAGGGGTAGTTCAACATTTTGGCAAATTGGCCCATTGCCATAATCCCTATAGTTTTAGCAGTAGGTTCGTTACCATTAATTGCCGGTGCAAACTATTTTTCGAACGGCAGAGCAGAGCCATGAGCTGCTCAGACAATTAAAGGTAATGAACCTACTCCTAAAACTATAGGGATTATGGCAATGGGCCAATTTGCCATAATGTTGAACTATCCCTTTAATGCTGCTGCTGGTGTGTGTGTAGAGTGAAAACACTGGTGCATTCCTGGGCTTTGTTGCTGTGTTTTTTTGCTAAATATTTGGAGTTTGATTCGTTTTAGATAAAATGTAATAAACAGAAATCCACAAAACAAGAGAATAAAGAGGAATTGTTCTTTGGACATTCGTTCCTCTGCGCTGACGTCGGCCCTCAACGTAGACGAGACACCACGAACCGGTTGTAAACAAGGGTATTTATTTATTTATTTATTATAAGGAGGAGTGAGATGATACTGATGGAAACAGTAAATAACATTACAGAAACTAGAGTAAATGATATAAACAGGACCGTCGATGAACAGGAGTTTAAACCGGTCCATCAGTGCTAAGTTTGACACAATGTTGGCCACAAGTTCAGTGTGTTGGCAAACTGTGTGTGTGTGTGAGCCGCCACAAATCACAGGCCTAACAGACTTTTGTACTGTTTGTCTAAATTAATCTGTTGCAACAAGACACCGGCTCCAATCAGAGCTTCAGTTGGATTTAATACAGGGCTAGGGATGGGCATCGTTTAGGTTTTATACTTTTGAACCGGTGCTTGAAGAATAGAAAACCTACAAACTTTGTCCAAAAACGGTGCCTTTGTTTTCAATTTGAGGCATTTTGTGACGTTCAAGTTGGATGGATCGTTGTTGATCCGACTTAATAGTGTTTATATCACAACTGTGTCGTAAACTGTCAAGACATGATGATTTACTTTTATCTGAAGGTGGAGTTTGTCTTCTTCTACTTCTTCTTCTCATTCATCCTTTGCACTGTTGTTAAAGATGAACTTCAGTTTGCACGTTCTCTCTTTCAGTGATTTCCTCACTCACTTATTTATTTATTCATTTTACTCATATGTGAATTGGACTGCAGATGGAAATTAGCTTTAGAGCTAAATCTGGTATATTTACATACTGTATGTTTATGAATATGCAGAGTCCCGTTACAAATAAACAAATAAATGAAATGAATTTGCATTTCCTTTGGGCACTTTAACAACGACCATTATACCCGATAGAAATGTGACTCATGTGAAGTGTTCTTTGTTCTTCTCTTGTTCTTGTTCTTATTATTATTATTCATCATGCACACACCCTGCTGTCAGTTTTGTTTCCACTAATTTGTAGTTGGTTGAGCTCTTTGACAGGAAATTAACTTTACTTTATTCATAATTTATCAGTGGAGTCAATGTCTAAACATTTATTCCACTGAGCCTACTTTCATTTTTTTGTTTTCTACATGTGAAGATTTGCTGCCTCTGAACTGGATTTATGAATTTAAGTGGTTTTAGTTTAGTATTTGTCTTTTTTTTCCCTGACATTTAGACAGGATGATTCATTAGTGGCTCTTTCAGTAACTAGGTTGCTCATGTAAATAGTTAAATGTCATCATTCATCCCAGCCTGAACTGAACTGAACTGAACCGTGGTGGTGTTTTCTATCTCTGGGAAATGAAACCAGCAGCAGCAGGAGAATAAAATAATCACACATGAGCCGGTGGAGCTGAACTTAAAGCTTTCACTGGAGGTAATTAACCCGCAGCTTAAACATCAGGAGGATTGTGTTTTGTCTTTATAATATGTATTTAAAACCCGAGGCTACCTGCTGATTATTATTTTCCTCCTCCAAACTCAGGATGATGATGATGATGATGATATGAAAATAACCTGAGACCAGTTTTAAATCCTCCTCATTAATCCCTCGCTCTTCATCTCTGTGCTGAAGATTAGCTCTGCAGTGAGCGAGTGCACAAGTATGCATGTTATTTATGTGAAGTGACCAGCTGTTGTTGTCACTGGTAATAATATGTACTGTAAGAGTGTGTGTGTGTGTGTGTGTGTGTGTGTGTGTGTGTATGTATGTGTGTGGACATGGAGATTATGGGTTTGTTGACGTCTGACAGGAGGAGACGTTTTATTCAATCTCGTCAAAGTTGTGATTGAGATTAAGAGAGTGTAGGGGACGATAGATGGATGGATGGACGGATGGTGGTGGTGGTGGTGGTGATGGTCGGATTGTCCCTCCTATAGGGACGGATGTAAAACAGCGTCTCCATGGCAACGTTTATCCATATACGGTTGATGTTATGATGTTTTTGATCGGTGCACAGTGTTTTCTGCAGCAGCGTATGGATGGACGTATATGTTGCTCTGTAGTGCTCATTAGTTCTGCACGATAATGGACAAAATGTTATATCCTGATAAGGATATATATCCTGAAAAATTACATATGTACAGGGTTTTTCCTGCCGCCACCGCTAATTTTCTCACCGGCACCAGTCAGTGTTTTTTTTTTTCTCTGGCTTTTTGTGCATTTATTTTGGACAGCTGGAGAGAGACGGGGAGGGGGGGAGAGAGGGGGACATGTAGCAAATGGGCCGCCGGGTGGAATCGAACCAAGCATCTGCACACGCACAGTAACGGCCCCTTTTCCACCGCATCCTGACATACAGCGAGCGAACAAACGAAATCTCATGTGAAAGAAAGTGTCCTTTAGTATATTCTATTGGTTCAGAATCCAAACCAATCAAATTTTCCAGGGACGTAAACAAACTTCTGGCGCTATTTTTAGATTCTTGACATTTCCTGGTATTTTTAAAAAAATTTTATTTCAATGCAATTCTCTCACATTCTCCTCTCTCTGGCTGCTAATTTGCTTGTCAATAGGAAGCAGCGTGTACTTTTCAACCAATAAGAAGTGTTTAGGGGTGGGACACCACCGAGAAATGTTGTCCAGAGTGATTACGTTTTTCAGGGTTGGGCGACATTGCTGGACATAGCGATGACACTAGGGCTGACCCGATTATCATATTTTGATAATCGAAGCTTCGCGGACATAAAATCGATCAAAATCGAAGCTTCGACGGCCGGTAGCTACAGCACACGTTAGAATTACGATACAAACAATAGAGGGTTATATTGACATACGGTACACATTTTTATATTGCTTGCACTACGATATAAAACGTAATATCGCACAGTACTAGACTAGTGCACATGCATTTCTTCTGATGGATAACACACACACACACACACACACACACACACACACACACACACAGAGAGAGAGTGTGTCCAGTGTGTAATGGTGTTGCCCGTTTTTGGCAGGAACAGGCCTGAAGGGAAGATTTTGGAGACAGTGGGAGTGTTTGAGGCCGTGAAGCAGCATGGAAAATATGAAACGGGACAAGTAAGACTCACACACACACACACACACACACACACACACACAGTCTGCATTAAACCCTTTAGGTCTTGTTGTTGTGTTGGTTTGTGTATTTAAGTTTGGATAAACCAGTAAGTTTGTGGACATGTGTCTGATCCTGTCCAGTGTCTGTAATCTCATCTAATTTATGCTTTATTAAACCTGCTACACACATAATCTCATCTCATTCTCCCTCTCTCTCCTTGTTGTTGTTATTGTTGTTGTTTTCTCCTCAGCTCTTCCTCCACAGTGTGTTCGGCTACAGAGGCATCGTCTTGTTTCCCTGGCACGCCCGCCTCTACGACAGAGACATCACCCCGCCCATGTCTGACAGGTAAACACCTCCCGTCCCGTCCCCATGCGTGTGACTCTTACAGGGTTCCCACTTGTCCTGGAAAACCTGGAAAATGGTTGACCAATTTCCCAGTCATGGAAAACACATGGAAAATGAGAAAAAAAAGTCAAATGTCCTGGAAAATTATTTACCACATCAGCTACCAGAGCTCTGATTGCCGTTTTCAGACCTCACTAAGGATTTATTTTTAAAAAAAAGTGCCTAGTGAGAAAACTACAGACTTTGAGTTGATGAGTGTTTCCAGTGTTGGACCCCATGTTTGTGTTGTTCTATGATAAATTCATAGAAATTTCCCAGCATGTACTGTAAGAGATTATTGCGTAACTTAGAGCCATAGACTGCACATCTACATTTAAAGCAAACTTCTGGGGCTGGGAGAGAAAGAAACGTAGAAACAAAAATGTACAAGATAAGGTAAAGCTGTCGAAAAGAACACTTCTCCAAAGCGTGAACGGGACAGAGGATGTATAATAACATGTCTGTCATGACTGTAGTTGCTGAAAATGTCCTGGAAAAGTCCTTGGAAATGATTTCAAGAAAAGAGTGGGAACCCTGCTTTTATTACAGTATAATATTTATTTTTGTCTCTGATGATGTTTCTTTCTCTTTCTCTTTCTCTCTCCGCCCACAGCAAACCCGAGCCCCCGGGAGCTCACGGATCGAAGGAGGTGAAGGGGAAAACTCACACCTACTACCAGGTGTTGATCGACACCAGAGACTGTCCTCACATAGTGAGTTACCACCAACTAACTAACCTGACTATTCAGATTAGGGGCGATGTCAAGTAAATGAGTAGTTCATTTCTTACATTTTTTTCCCGATATAAATATATTTTTGCTGTTAGACAATATAAATCCAGGACATCCGTGTCCAGTTTCTTGTGTTTCCAGTTGGACGCCGACCTTTCACATTTCTATTTTCCCTCAAAACAAACCTGCTGTGTGGCTGTCTGAGAACGTTTCTGTCTGATATTTGAACATTTATGTGAATAAATATAGAAGCAAAAACTGGAACCAAGTGCAATTTCAGCTGCATATTGAACAACCAGAACGGGCACTTAGCGGTAGTGACGGTATGGACTTTGAATCAACAGCCTAAATCATAAATTCAAAGTTAAAATAAATATAAAAAATAAACTTTAAGCATTTTAAGTCTATAGTTTTCCCAGATAACATCACACTATCATGAACTGTGAATCAAATGTTCAACTTAATAATGTTGGCAATAAAAGCAGACAAAGTTCACAAACTATAAGTACCGGTAACAACATTAAATAAAACCATACGTAACTAAAGACACTAAACCGCTGCTCCTGCAAATGAACCAGTAACAGTTGCTATGAATAATTTGTTAAACACACACATTTGTCCTTTATGCATTTACTTGAAAACAACCTGCAAACATTAAGATTACATTAAAGCAGATATCATCGGCACGGCCGTTTCGGCTAATGCTGTGTTCAAGGCAGGCTTTTGAAACCGTAAGTTACAGCTTCAAGTCACAACTACGACTTGGTAGCGTTCCAGGTAACCCGTAGCTCGTGTTTTTACCGTCCTGTTGTCTGTGAAAGTTCCCTATAACGGCCACTCGTAACTTCCGACCCGTGAACTCGTACCAGATCGAACTGGTATGACTTCACAGGAAGGAAAAACACAAAGTACGAGTTTCCTTGAACGCACCATGAGTTAGCAGCCCCCGCCCTTGTCAGGCATCAATTGGTCCTCGTGCTACGTCACCACATTCACGCGCATCCCTTGGCTGCACACACAGCCCTTCATGCCGTTCTCTCCCCTCATTGGATAACACTTGTATCCCACAAGGAAAATTTTCTCCTCGGGTTACAGCAGAGCAGAGTGACGGAGAGACTCGTGTTTAGGCTGAAATACTTCATGTAAGTGATTGCTGACGGAAAATAGGACTATTTAGGACTTATATTAACAAAAACATTCCACTGATATCTGCTTTAACATTAACATCTGTGTTGCTGACTCTCGTAGACAGAGACTGGAGTTTGTATAAAGTCGACTGTTGTTGTTGTGTTTCTCAGTCTCAGAGGTCTCAGACGGAGGCGGTGACGTTTCTGGCGAACCATGACGACAGCAGAGCTCTGTACGCCATCCCAGGTATCCAACCACACACACATCACAGACACATCACACACACACTCTGACCAGACGATGACACTGGCGTCTCATCTCTTTTCCCTTTTTTTTAAAAAACATATGTATCCAAAAAAGGGAAGCTAACAAATAAATACACAAAAATATATGCAAATGATCTGAAAGAAAAAAAGAAAGTGCTTTGGATGTCAGACATGTTGGTAATACTGACGTAACGAAGGCACTTAAAGCAGAAGTAAGCGATCCGGTCGTTTTGGCTAACTTCTTGTCAGCCGATGGAGTTAGCAGTCCCTGCCCTCGTCATGGATCTATTGGTCCTCGTCCCTACGTCACCACATTCACGCGCATCCCTTGGCTGCACACACAGAGAGGACCGCCCCTTTATGCCGTTCTCTCTCCTCATTGGATAAAGGTTGTAGGATACAAGGAAAGTTTTCTCCCCGGCTTACAGCAGAGCAGAGTGACTGACAGACCCGTGTTTCGGACCAAACACTCTATATAAGTGATTGCTGTCGGAGGATATAACTATTTAAGACTTATATTAACACAAACATTCCGCTTACTTCTGCTTTAAGCACAAACATACATACCAAACATTACCAAACCTTTAATCATGAAAGCTTTAATTAGTTTCCAATTTTTTGTAAATAACTCAGGCGTCTTGTTTAAATGATATCTGAGCTCTTCCAGATGTGATACACTGCTCAGCTCCGCCACACCATGCGTTACAGTGTGTGTCTGTGTCCTCAGGTCTGGACTACGTGAGCCATGAAGACATCCTGCCCTACAACTCAGCGGAGCAGGTTCCCATCCAGCACGAGCTGTTCGAGCGCTTCCTCATGCACAACCCTGCCAAATGTAAACACACCGCCACTGTCACCACTGCTCCACACAGTCACAACAACAACAACAACAACCTCCTCCTCTTGAGTTAAATATTGGTTTTATAAACTCGAACCCTCAGAGGAGAGCGTCAGGTTATTAAAAAGACGAAAACTTGTGTGGTTTCACCTCTGAGGCTGCAGACTTAAAGACAAATAGAGTTTATGATATGATGTGTGTGTGTTTGTGTGTAGCTCCTCCGTTCACAGCCAGAGACACGCTGAAGGCCTGGCAGGAGAAGAACCACCCCTGGCTGGAGCTGTCGGACGTCCACAGAGAGACCACCGAGAACATCCGGGTCACCGTCATCCCCTTCTACATGGGCATGAGGGTAGATTATAATAATAATAATATGATAATAATGATTATATATGATTAATTATAACTACTAATAATACAAAGCTCGTCTCCCATCATGCATCTGTGCTGCATTCAAATACTAACGGAGCTGTTCTGTCGTTCTCAGGAGGCCCAGAACTCCCACGTTTACTGGGTGAGTCGTTTAGTTTCATCTGTGGGGAAACGGCTCAGTGGAGAAACACTCAGCAGACTGTTAACGTGTGTGTGTGTGTGTTTTCCAACAGTGGCGATACTGTATCCGTCTGGAGAACATGGGCAACGAGGTGGTTCAGCTCAGAGAGAGGCACTGGAGGATCTTCAGTCTGTCAGGAACCCTGGAGACGGTCCGAGGACGAGGAGTCGTAGGCAGGGTGAGCACACGCACACGGAAATTAAAACAAGTAAATGGTGTGTTTTATGCACTTTTTTGACCTTTTAATTTCACAACGATGAAAGAAAAACACGAAAACCGCCAGATCTTTATGACCTGACTCTGGACCAGTTGAGTTTAAAATGAAAGACCTCGTCCAGACCTGATGTTAAAGGGATAGTTCAACATTTTGGCAAATTGGCCCATTGCCATAATTCCTATAGTCATAGCAGTAGGTTTGTTACCTTTAATTCGGACCCCAGAAAGAATAGCCGATGCTGCTGCGGGTGCTAATGGGGATCCTAATAAAGAAAAAAAAATTGTCGGTACAAGCTATTTTTAGAACGGGGGAGCAGAGCCGCGAGCTGCTCAGAGCTACGCTACGGAGGCTCATGGGATTTCTTGGTTTCAAATCCAACAACTCCAAAACGCTCTGGTGGACAAGTTGTGACCTGCACATTCACCACGCTATGAGATAATAACAGAACGTTACGAGACAGCGTTGTTTTAGAGGTAAATGCAGAGACTGCTTGCTGAAAAACTGCCCCCAACGGGAACGCGCATCAGCGGTTTTGCATGAATTTACAGGCATGAAAATCACTCACCTTTGGGCGAAATTCGCCGTTTTGAAACCAAAATAGATGACCTACGTGAATCGTGCAGATCCGATGAGAAAATATTTTTTGGGGGGGGGGGGCAAGTGATCGGGATTTGGAGGTATAGATTACGAGAGCCTTGAATTGAGAAGAGAAAAAAGTAGAAGAAGATGAAAACACCCACAAGCGCGAGTCCAGAGCGGCGGCAGCGGTGAAGTCGCCGCATTGTAATTTGAGCCGTTACAGCGCGACCTGTCCATGTGCCTGTGTTTGTGTGTGTGCACCAGCGCGCTACAGAGAGACTGGCCGCCACCGACTAATTAATGCAAGTTGGTTGATCAGTTTCGTTTTTACCACCACTAGCATGCATGCACGTCTCTCTCTCTCTCTCTGTGAGTGTGAGTGAACACAGCGAAGGAGTGCTATGCGGAGATGAATTAACGGAACGATATTGCGTTGATGGGAAAAAAAAAAAGCAGAGTCAATTTGTGGCTTGGTCTTGATTCTGTGGCGCTGCACCACATTGGTCTACGTATGGGAAACAATAGTTGTGTGTTTGAGTGAAATGAACGTTTGTGGTTCATTCTATAAACTACTGATAACAATTTCCCCCAAAAATTACAACTGGTCAAAATAACAAAAAAAGATGCAGTGTTTTCAGACCTCAAATAATGCAAAGAAAACAAGTTGATATTCATTTTTAAACAGACCACTAATGTTTTAATTTAGGAAGAGTTCAGATTAATATTGATGGAAATTTCAATTTTAATCCTGCAGCAGCAGTGATTGATTATTTACTGATGCATAATAGTTCTAAGATTTACTATTAAAATAAAGTCAATAATGACATTTTTTGTGTTCTCTTTGTATTTGGAAAAGTATCAAAAAACATGTTGGTACCGGTATCGGTACCAACATGTTGGTATCGTGACAACACTAATAACGTTATATAGCATAATGTGACCATACTTTATCATACACTCATACTATCTTGCAGTTCTGCTTGAATTTCTTCTCAAAATGCATCAGATTGATGCTTTCAAATATGAAATATTCAAATTTTTCTTCCGGGGGGGCATGCTCCCGGACCCCCCTAGAGGGGTCGGATCCTTCTCACCTTTTTCTCCCATGACCCGTTTTCATGTCTGATTTACCTCTATTATTATTTATTATTATTATCACTTAACCAACTGAACCTCCATGTTGTGGTCTGTGTGTCCTCATAGGAACCAGTTCTGTCTAAAGAGCAGCCGGCGTTTCAGTACAGCAGCCACGTGTCTCTACAGGCGCCCAGTGGTCACATGTGGTGAGTTCTCGTCCATCCAGCTCACGCTCTGCAGCTTAACGCTCTGATTGGTTAACGCTCTGATCGATGACCTCACCGTCTCCTCTCTCTGTGTCTCTCCTCATCCCAGGGGTACGTTTCGCATCGAGCGGACGGACGGCTCCCACTTCGACGTTCGCATTCCCCCGTTCTCTCTGGAGAGCAACAAGGACGACAAGGCGCCCCCCGCTGGCTACACCTTCTAACTTCAGCTCCTCGTCTCCTCCTCCCTCCTCCACCTACCCGCTGTCGTCTAGATCTTGTCCTTCCTCCTCGGCCCCTCGGCGTTAAGACGGAGGGAAACCATAGCTCGTTTTTTTTTTTTTTGCAGGCTCACCTTGCTCACCTGTTTCTTTTTTCCCCGTCAGTGTCGCCCAGCAGCAGTTCCTCATTGATTAAACCACATAGAGCGTAAAAAGAAAACACGCACAGTGTAGCGGAAGAGACCTGGGAGGTCGAGCAGAGCGGAGCGAGTAGATATGAACTTATAGACTCGCGTTTTTTTTTTTTTTAATTATTATTATTTCACAGCAGGAGGAGGAGGAGGGAGAGAAAAAAGAGAAAAGCTCCGGGGGGTCACGGGAAGAGCAGCAGCTCCAGCTGAGGCTCGGCAGAACGACACCGTCACTCAGACCACATGTTAACCATAACGACTGCGTTGTCAGGATTCATCAAAGTGTCACATGTTGACTTTTAACCCTCGTGTTTTTTTTTTCTTTTACAAAAAAAACTAAACATTAAAACCACCCGAGCTCATCAGAGGAGTCCGACCTTCACAGCTCTGAAACACAGCGTGACTTTGAAATCTCAGAGTGAACTCAGATCTCTTCAGATTAAAAACGTTTCACCTCAACTTATTCTGCGATCACCAGCGTTCACATCACAGGCTGGATGTATGTATGATGTATGACTGAGCTGGTTGCTGGCTTTACTCCATGTTGATGATATAACACTATATTTAATTTATGAGTTTAATTACACTGAATGTGGGACAGTCGCTGCGTGTCGAGCTCCCACCTGTCATCATTATTAGTATTATTATTAGGACCTGATTGTTGATGTGAACGCTGCTGATGTGAGTGCAGTTTTAAAGTGGTGACGTCTTCATATTTACATAAACACAGTGTAGTTTTTAACACAGATCTGTCTGAAGACGCTGCGAAGCCATCCACACACATTTATTTAACTCTCATACTCAACTTCACTGATAATTGTGAATTTTTTTAACACAGATCTGGTTTCACTCCGACTTTTTTAAAGTCTTATTCTTGGGCGGTGATTCAGCGCTGTGGGAGATCAGTGTGTGTGTGTGTGTGTGTGTGTGTGTGTGTGACTAAAATGTGAGTCCTTCTCTTCCTGTAAACAGCAGCCAGTGTTGTGGCTAACAGGAGAGAAGTGTATGTGTGTGAATGTGTGTTTGTGACATGCTCATCTTCCTCTCTGTGAAAACAAAACAAACAAAAACAACCAAACAACCCCAGAATGAAGTCTTGGTCCCGTTCACACACGAGCCGGGTGTGTTTGGTGCGAGGCGGACGGACTGTTTGACGAAGCTGTGTGTGAGCCTGAAACGTTTCTCACCGGTGACGACGTGAGAAAATGAAATTTTTCTGTTTTGATAAAGTGATTTGAAGAAACTATGATGGTTGAAATATTACTGTAAATAGAAATGTAATTAAAGGCAAAACAAACAAATGAATAAATAAATATTCCTTTTGAAAAATACACCCAGATGTTTGTTGTCTTAAAGTTTTTATATTTTATTTGGTTTATCAATCAAAACATGCTGGGTTATTGATATTTGATGAAACATTCAAAGCACATTTAATTAAATGTAATTTATTTACCTCCATATTCTACTTATATCGTGACATTATAGATATATTTTGAGTATTGATTGACTTTATGCATGAACTTCAATCATCCTCCACCAGGTGTCAGTGCAGCTCTTTCTCTGATTCATACGACTCTAATGTGACGTGACCACGTTTACTGCATTGGAGCCAAACTTATTATAATATCCTGTACATTATTTCCATATTATATTATAGTTTATGATATAAAACGGCTTGGTGCATCTGTTACTGTATCTGCAGATGAATCCACATCCGTCACTTCACCCTGAGAATAAACAGCTCCTTGTTCTTTTCATGCAAAAAGCTGAATTTGATATGGAAATCAGTCAGTTTTATATTAATCACATGCTTATCTGACACTGGAGGACATTTACAGACTGGTACATAACTCACTGTTTTGTGTTTTGTTTTTGCATCTTATTTTTTGTCTCAATCCGCTAAAATTAAGATGAATCATTTACTAGTTTAAATTGATAAATACAACTTGATATTTTGAGGATGGGCTTTGTGCCGATTTGAAGTGAAGGCTGTGCAGAATTTTTAAAGGTATGAGTCATCTCCATTAGTTGCATATGAGTCTCCTAAATGCGCAAAGCAACATTTAATTTCCATTATGAGTTTAATGGAGTCTGGTGCAGACTGGACGTCATGTGCACGACGAGGGAGAAAAAAAAACTGCAAACTTGACCGTGCTCCTGCTCTCCTCCCTCTCCCTTTCCCTTTCCCACAGCGCGAGGAGGGAGGGTATCTGCTCACGTGCACCCGCCGCGCGCGCGCCCCCCCCCCCCCCCCCCATTCAGTTGAACAGAGGGGACGATCCATAATTCAGTCCCAGCAGCAAGGGGACACCTCAGACTCTCTCCTCCCCTCCACGCTCCTGTCAAAGCCGCGGGTCTGCAGCTTCCACACACACACACACACACACACTGAGCCCCGTGGACCGAGGCGCGCGGCGGATGCGGCTGCTTCCTGCTCCGGATCAACCTTGGAGAAGAAGGACGGACCGGAGCGACCGGAGCGCGTTGTTTGTTGCAGGAAGACAGCAGAGGACAGTGAGCGGTGGATCTACAGGAGGAGACGTAAACATTGCCATGCCCTGCTTCATGCACCACTTCCCCCGATCTGCTCCTCCCTCCTCCTCCTCCTCCTCCTCCTGCTCCTGCTGCTGCTCTGGTCCAGGACAGAGAGCTGTGTTGTTGTGAAGGAGAACAGCTGAGATCGCGGCTTGTGTGACGAAGGTAGGCTGAATATTTTCGGTGAAGTTGTGCTCGGGATAGGAGGAGGAGGAGGAGGCGGCTGCGGCGGGCCACGGTCTCCACTGTGGACATCCTGCACCCTGACTCCGCTGCTGCTGTGCGGCCATGCTGCAGGCAGCAGCAGCATCCTCAGACCTGTTCCCGACCTGAGCTCAGCTCCTCTCTCTCTCTCTCTGCCGGATTAACAAGTTCACCAAAGCAGAAAACTACTGCAGCTGCTGTTTTCTACTCTGCAAAACATCCAACTGAGTGAAAGGAACATTTTTTTAATGAAGATGTGATCAGCTGCAGACATTTTTATTTTCATCTTCTTCTTATTATTGCACAAAGTATCTCAAACAGTAACCAAAAGCTGCCTGTGGTGACCAGTACCAGTTATCGACACACCATGGGCGCCAAGCAGACCAAAGGCCAGGAGGCCGGAGGAGCAAACAGCCCTCAGCACAGCTGGAAGAGGACGCCCACTAAGGAGCGCGGGGACATCCTGACGTCCCTCATGCTGAAGTCCGGGGACCGTCTGAGCCGTGGGGGGACGCCGCCGCCGCCTTACCAGCGCCGCATCGGCATGATCCAGGAGATGATGCTGATGGCCAAGCAGGGGAAACAGGACGAGGCCACAGAGATGCTCAAGACACTCCGACAGGTAGGTGTGTGTGTGTGTGAGTGTGTGTGGTGAGGTCACGGGGTCACGATTGTTGACAACACAGCATCATCTGTGTAAACGTGCAGCTTCTTCATCAGTGAATCTCATCACTGATGTTGACAAAGCTCAGCCACTGACTGACTGACTGACTGACTGACTGGAGGTGTGGTGCTCAAGTCTGGCTGCGATTTACAGCTTCTGTATTTCAAGATGTTTGCAGTGTTTGGTCGCTGCTGCTGCTGCTGCTGCTGCTGCTGCTGCAGGGAGGAGGAAGGAGGTGGGAAAACTTAGCAGCAGCAGCAGCAGCGAGAACAGAGAGAAAAGAGAAGCAGGAAAATGAGAAGCGCGTCCGTACGGCGAAGGGAGGATCTGAGTGCAGCATAAGTGAAATGATGACGAGATGTTGATGTGAATTGATGCCAGTTGTGGTGATAAGAGGGGAAAAGAGCAGATGAGCCGGAGGAGGAGATAGAGCATTATAAGCGCTCGTTTCTATAGACGGAGCTGCACATTATCCATATGCTGCCAGTGTTCACTGTTTATCCTCCTATGACTCAACCACAGGAAACAGCGCCCCTGGCTTATACACACACAGACACGCTGCTTTCACAGTGCATTGTTTAGGCTTTGGAGATTCCCATCAGTTTCCTTGTTACTATTTACAGTTTTCTAATCAAATCCATTTAGGTTGTTAATGGACAATAATTCAACCTGCAGCTATAGTTTCCTTATATTTTAGGTCAAAAAGAATGAATCTGAAGGTTTTTCTTTTTAATATCTCCTGTTCTGCAGTAGTTCTGTCTGTCCCTGCATCGCCACAGCAGCGTATAACGGGAGCGGACGGATCTTGCTGTGCATTCACACCAAAAGCTTCCAAAGCTTCAAAAACGCCAGAAGTCATTCATTTTCAATGAGAGCCCGGCGACCTGAGCGACCAAAGCATCAACTGCCGTGAGCCGCGCTTCCAAAGCGTCACCTGACGAGAAGTTGACGTTATGGTAATTAGCTATGACGCGGTTCTGCTGTAACCAGTCAGAATAGAGGTGTCCTTCAATTGAGTGGGTCCCAAAGAACAACACATGTAACTTTGGTTCCTAGAGCACACTCGTTTGATCGTGGATGTTGACAAGCTAATTGGGTGCGTGCGGGCTAATCCCATACTAGCCTATATAATGCAACTCTTCTTGGCTACAGGGACCAGAATAAAAAAAAATGATGCATGGGATCTTGTCTAGGACTGCTTTTCAATTATGTCCATGCTCTGTGCTTTTTTCTGCATTCAATGACTACACAAAACCTCCTATAGGCCAGCTAGGCATGCTTTAAACTGAAGTTGAACAACAGCAAGCAGCACTATGCTGCTCTCAGGGAAGTCCGCTTTGCAGCTCCTTTAAATGACCAGCGCGATTGAACTTTGATGTCAGTCACGTGAAGAGCGACCAATGCGGCTAAAAATGTTTTTCCGCTTTGGAAGCTGTCGCATCCTCGGGCGACTTTGCCTCTTTGGAAGCTTTTCCACAGACAGCATCAGGTTTGTTTACTTCAAGAGAGAGGACATGATTGTAAACAGAGCTGTAATACAAAGTTTTGCACAAGAATCAAGTTGACGCGCTCAGTATGTTCACATGTGGAATAAACAATATCCAGACTTACTTACTGCTGAGTTGATATTCCTTTTGTTAATAAAACAAACAGGAGCTTCAGATGACCTGTAAGCATAGTCAGCCATCAACTTGACTCTCACGCGATACTTCACAAGATCGCACAAGACTTCACGAGACTTTGAATTATAGCTCTGTTTACAAACATGTCGGCTTTCTTGAAGTAAACAAACCCCTCGGTGTATGTTTGAAGCCATCTGACGCTGTCTTTGGAAAAAATTGCGGTTTTGAGGGATGTGAACAGCATTTGGGGCATCCACACCGCGATAGACGCGAATACAATCGCTTGAGACGCTTGTATTGCACCGCTTGATCATTTTGGACTATTTGCGTCATTTGCGCTTGACACTTGAGAAAAAATAAAATATTTTCAACTTTATTTGCGTCGCTTCAGACGCTACAGACACTCCAGACGTTTGCCCCCGCCGCCTAAACCTTGATTTTTAATGTAGCGTTGCCGTTCAGTTTGCGTCTATCGCGTTTTACCCAGGGGGCAAAGCAAAAAAACGGACACGGAGCGTTGTAAAAGCTTTGACACCAGAAATGATATCTAGGAACTTCAAGGATTAAAACCTGGGTGGACAACCCGGTCAACTAGCTGCTGGAAAGCTACAGGGGCCAAAACCCCTTTCTGGGGTAATTTTGCTGGCGAAATGATGTAAATGCAAATATTTAGGTACTACAATGGCATAAATAGTCATACAACTATAAAATTTGGCAGAGAGTATCTTGACACATAGGGGGAGGCATGAAAAAAACATTCTGGGGTTTGTTGCAACTCAATTTTAAGATATCACCCTCAACATCCCAAAAAAGACCAAAAAAAGTACTGTTCGCCTGACAAATTCTCATGAAAATTATTATTTTTCAGCACTTTATGGAGAATATCTATGCTTAACATGTATATAGAAAAATTCCTTAATTCATAAGCTTCCATTTGAGTCCAAGATAGCCTTTCTATCTCAAAAGCTCCACTTGCTGTGGCCAACGGTCTTCTCTATCTATCTGTTCACTTTGGGGAGACCAGAAATAGAATGGTTTCTGATCAGGCCAGTTAACTGTAGTTTTTCACAATAGGTGTTGCATTGTTTGGAGACAGCCTGTAGCTTTCCAGTAGCTAGTAGAAAGGCTATCTGGGACTCAAATGGAAGCTTATGAATTAAGGAATTTTTCTATATACATGTTAAGCATAGATATTCTCCATAAAGTGCTGAAAAATAATAATTTTCATGAGAATTTGTCAGGCGAACAGTACTTTTTTTGGTCTTTTTTGGGATGTTGAGGGTGATATCTTAAAATTGAGTTGCAACAAACCCCAGAATGTTTTTTTCATGCCTCCCCCTATGTGTCAAGATACTCTCTGCCAAATGTTATAGTTGTATGACTATTTATGCCATTGTAGTACCTAAATATTTGCATTTACATCATTTCGCCAGCAAAATGACCCCAGAAAGGGGTTTTGGCCCCCTGTAGCTTTCCAGCAGCTAGTTGACCGGGTTGTCCACCCAGGTTTTAATCCTTGAAGTTCCTAGATATCATTTCTGGTGTCAAACCTTTTACAACGCTCCGTGTCCGTTTTTCAAAAAACTGGGATTTTGCCCCCTGGGTATTTGGTGTGAAGTTCGCCCCTTAAGATCGGTCCTCTCCCATTCATTGCTGCCGCGGTGATGCGGGGACAGAAAGAACTGCTGCAGAACAGGAGACATTACTGTAAAAAGAAAATCTTCAGATTCATTCTTTAGACCTAAAACATTAGCAAACTATACCCCCATGTTGAATTTGCCTGGAATTGTCCTTTAATCCGCGAAAAAATCCAGTGGGCGAAACCGTGGAGCAGAGCAAACAGGCTTAAAGATGAAGGACACCTCTCCATCCATCATCGTTACAGGGCCGAGGGATTTACCATCTGTGGTTCATTAAGCAGTGATACCCCAGAGGAGCCCCCGGCCTCTGAGACACAACAACACAGCACAACTGAGATTACAGTCGAGATTGGATTTGGGTTTCCAGGGGGAAAAAAGAGAGGTATTAAAAAGTCCATGTGCAGAAAAGAAAAAAAATTGTTAATTGTTTGGCCCCCATCAACAGGAAGTAGACAGTTTTGAAAAGGGCTATTTATCACTTTTCTTTCCAGGAAAAAGAAAATCAATACCACTCTGGAGTCTGTGCATCCAGAGCTGGGAGCTCGACTCTCGCCACACTTCAGAAGTAGTGACACCTAGAAACACCTTTGGTTGCTGTGATGATGAGGCTGAAATGACGAACGTCTGCGTCTTTGTTTACATTCATCGTTTGCTGACTGCTGTTTATTTTATGAAAGGTGAACTGATGCTGTGGTTGTGTGTGTGCCCCAACGTGGAGTTATAACAGTCGTTAAGTGTCGGTTAAGGGATGTTGTTGTTGTTATTGTTATTGTAGGAGCGATTCACAAGTCACCAATCCCAGCTGGTGACTTCATTCATGCAAATTTAATATGAGGAGATGTTTGTACATCCATGCTGTTGCTGCTAATGTTGCTAAAGTTAATAAAATTAGGACCGTGCTGTTTCTAGAGCTGCAGCCATGAACAAACACATTAGCCTCTTAAAAAGTAAACCTGAATCTAAACTTATTTATACAACATTCAAGGCTACCAAAACAATATCTAAAATTAAAAACACTGTCAAGCAGCTATTTGTAAGTTTCACTTTAGCTAATATTAGCATCAACAAATGCTAACAAGACAATACGGCCTTCAGTCAGTGCAGATTGGACACTACAGTAAGGCGACCAGATTTCTGAGATGAAAATCTGAGATATTTTCAGCGCGGTGGTCAAAATTCAAATGTCATCATCCGAGAAGCTGAGTCTCGGTTAACTTTATGGTATGGCGCGGTTCGGCGGCAACCAGTCAGAATAGAGGTGTCCTTTGGCTCCTTAGAATGACCAGCGTAATTGACGTCAGCCACGTGAAGAGCGACCAAAGTGGCTTAAAATATTTTGCCGCTTTGGAAGCTGTCTTGTCTGAAGCGCATCCTTGGGCGACTTTGCCTCTTTGGAAGCTTTTGGTGTGAACGCACAGTTCACAGCTCTTCTAACCATGTTGTAACCTGACTTATTTAACATTTATTCAAACAAACTACATTTGATCTCAGCAACCAAAAGTAAACAATTCTGCCGCGTATTCTGTTTTTGGGTAGCCATACCGCACACATAACATCAGCACGTTAGTTTAACTGGCTATTATAATAGCCTAACTGGAGTTTGTGTCTGTGTGCAACTTTTTTTCTCCCCCATTCAAATCGGTGACATTTTTGGGGAAAGCTTTACCTGGGAACAGGTCGGCCTAATCGGGGACGTCTGGTCACCCTACGGTACAGTGACTCAGTATTGGACGCTAGGAGGAGTAGAATAAAAGAAGTGAATGAAACAAAACAAAAAGGGTTCCACCTCTGAAACTCTTGGTGACTAAAGATAAGAGGTTTCATGAAGAACATTTAGCTGTAGTAGGTATGTAGGTGAAACGACAGTAAACCAGAATCTACAGCATATAAGGCAAGCTAACACGTTGTTAGCCAATCCGGATGTTGGTGGTGATACAGTTCAAGAGTTTTGGTGTTTTTCAACACTGTCAAGGGGCTTTTTGTAAGTTTTGTTTTGCTACGTTGCATCAGTGGCTGTTTGCAAGAGCTTCAGCCAAAACAAAGTTGTCAAACGTCCTCTGCCACATCGTCAGCGCTGTCTGGACGCTAGTGACTCGGTATTGGAATAGTAACGAGACAGGATAGAGGTTGCAAATTTGTCTCTATATTAAAGTAGCCTACATGTGATTGGTATTTTTTTAACATTTATTCTAGTGGTGACTCGTCAGACCGCTGGCTCTTTATCTTTCCTGTAACATATTTGGACACTATTTGCAAACCTCTCTCCATCCGACTTCCATTACAACAGCAGCCACCAGGAGATTTGTGGTGAGCTATAAAGCCTCTATCAGCACTTAGTGGACGTCGTCATGCTCTTGTTAAGTGACTTGTAAATTATTGACAAACTTAAGCGATATCCTGGTCTCATCAGCTTGTCCCCTCTTCACATGGTGAAACTGACAGTGTTTTTTTTAAAGCACCATGGTATGGTGGCCAACTAGAGCGAATGCTGCAAAATTCAGAAACAATGCAAATTCAAACAGAAATGTGGTAAAACTGAAAAAAGTGCAGGAAATAATGCTTCAAATCCAGAAACACATTGGAAATGCTCCAGGCTGATAGGGCGAGCTAACATAGATTACTATTGCTAGATAGTAGGTATGCTAACACTTGCTATGATATGTTTCTCTTTCATAGTATAGAAGAGAACAAACCTTTTTCTGTTGCCTCCTCTTTCTTTATGCATAATTTCTTGTACTTTGGGCCAAGATCACAGGTCAAATGTCCAGTTCTACAGTATAAGAAGACTAGCCTAAATTGCTCAGCCAACGCTGCTGCCCAATGACACTGCGTCGCCACACGGCCCGCCATCATGGCTCAGTCCACTCGCTGCCTCAGAGTGTGTTCTACTAAAATAACATGAACTTACTCGTTTTTGACCGATTTTCAAACAGTTTGGCTTGTTATGAATGTCAGAAATGCAGTTATGATACTGCATACTTAAAATTACGAATAATTTTAATCATGTAGGCTACTTATCAATGAAAGTAACATTATGCAAATAGTTAAAGTAATATCTATACGGTCAAAATTTCACTGAGTTATGAATAGTTTTTTCATGGATGCAAACAGCGCGCCGAAAAGCGAAACTCGCTTTTTTCATGACCAATTAGGTGACTTGTGTGAATCGTTCAGATCCGAAGAGTTTTTGTTTTTTGAGGGGAGGGGGGGGTCTCAGCGTCTCAGCTGGGGTCAGTAAAATGTTTTTCTAACAGGCTGACAGTGACAATCACGTGAAACTGAGGCGAACTCATTCATGGTTGTCTCTGATTATACTGATAACAGCCGACCTCCAATGTTGACGCGACATGCGCGCTCATTAAAGCGGCGCGTATCCGCGTACATCGGTGCGACGGCGACGCCGTTTTTTTCCCCCGTGCATGTGGAGCTGTGCGCCGCGGACATGCACGGTTCCCTACGTTGCTGTGTCAGGCAGGTGTTTCCACGGAGCTCTGCCCCGTTTCAGAGGTGAAGGAAGCCCTGAGTGGAAAGACGTCACCTCCGCGATGTAGAATGTGTTCAATTAAAGTGAAACTAACACATTATATAGACCTATATGTCCATTACACACTGAATGACACATCCCATGTCTTTATTTATTCAGTTTATTTTAATAGTAATAATTATGACTAACATTCAGTGAAGACCTAAAAATCATCTCCAAAATGGAAATATTGCAAAGGTTTTTTTTTTTTTTAAGCATTTTTAATATAGAAATGTTGGCCTTCTGAAAACTATGTCTATCTATATGCACTCAATACTTGGTTGGGGTTGAACTACTGGAAATTGCCTTTCCATGATATTGTAATGTACTTATTTGTTAATGGTGAGCACCCCCCCCCCAACCGGGAAATTCCTCTCTTTTTTGGTCCTGACCCGTTTGCATCCCTGTTTTTTAGTGCGGATGACTGGATCTTACAGAGTCAGAGTGGACTGATTCAAGATGGCGTCTGTCAGTTATGTCTGCGCGTAGTCCGATCCACCCCCTTGGTTGTTGGTCTGCCCTGTTGCATCAAAGCTCAAGCTAATGCTCAGAGTTGTTCCCACTGGAGCCTTGGAGCAGTTTCGTTGTCTTGTTTCGTTTTCTCTGTTGCCTTTATTTTGGGGTTTGTGTATTTTTAGCTTGTTGCATCACTTCTGTATTTTGCAGCGTCTTTGCTGTGCATATTTGTTTTTGTTTGTGTTTTAGAATGGCTATCTTACATTCTTTTCTTTCTTCTTCATTTCTTACTCTTTTAACCACCAGAAACGACGTGAAACTACTTAACACGTTGAGCTGGCTGGGTGCCGACCCAGACGGTAAAACGACTGTGTTGCTTCGCCATATTCTTGTTTCTTAACAACAACATTTCACTTCCTGCTCTCCTTCTCTACGGAAGCCGTATGAGACATCAACCACAACACAGATGGCTCAAAATTCAGAAACATACTCAAACTTATTCCTCCAACAAAACATCAGCATAAATCAGCGCAAATAGCTAAACATATAATAATGAATGGCCCCTACGCTGCGTCTTTCTCAGTTTGTCTCAGACAGCAGCAGCACTGCCTTGTGTTACAGTGTCAATAGGAAGGAGAAGGTACGGTGGTGTAAACAGCAGTCGATGTGGTTCAGCTTTGATCCATGAGGCCGTGGGTCAAGCTCCTCCAACCTCTGAAGGATTTCTCGCGGATTAGCGGGGGAAAGGAAACGTTGACAAACTCATCTGGGTCGTCGCTAACAATGTGTCGATCCGTTGTTGTTGTTGTTGTTGTTTTTTATCACCAAAGAGCTGGAAGCCCAAGAAGGATGAAAACAACATGTGTTAATCCATATTTACCGTTTTCTCTCCCCGAGGCCCTGACACTGTGCCGATGATAACAGGTTTTCATGTTGGGTCATGAAGACGAAATTGGACTCCAGTCACAAACCCATCAGTCACACAGACACACAGACACACACACACACACACACACACACACAGACAGCCGTTCTGTACAGGACGGCCAGAGCACATGATGAATTGGATAAAGACAATTACCGAGGATGACGAGAGCAGAGAGGAGGAATAAAAGTGTTTGGGGAGGAGGAAGAGGAGGAGGTGGTGAGCGATTACAGAGACATTAGAGGAGATTACTTGGTGGAGAAAGGAAAGAGAAAGCCTGTGTGTGAAGAGGAGGAGAGTCAGGTTCTCCTCCTCGTTGCCCGGAAACCATGGCGATGGCCGGAGAGCTCAGACTAAACAGACACTGATTAATCACACAGGAGCTCTGTTAAGAGCTAATGGGAAGGCCACCTTCTTAATCACCGCCCGTCAATTAACTTGAAACCGAAGCCCAGCGTCTTCGCGCTCCCTCCACCTCCCTCGGTTCAGAGCCGATCGCTTCGTTTGCAATCATCAACAAAAAAACCTCTGAATTCACCCTCAGTGGTTCCCTCAGCTGCAGCAGAGTTTTAACTCATCCATGGGTTTTTGTCAGACGGTGTGAGGCTGTTGTGTTGTGGTCGGACTCGGCATTAATATTTCAGAACTGAAGCTGCTGTTTGTCAATAACTGTTGTTGAAGCCACTGAGCCTTGTGTTGGTGTCTGTAATCCTCTGTAGGTTTCGTCTGTGAGGTGGATTCACCAAAGTCTTTAAACTAAAACATCCATACTGCTTATCCATGCATGGTTGGGGGGACTGGGACCAATCCCAGCTGACAGAGAGCGAGGGCGGGGTTCACTCTGGACCGTCGGTCGTCCAGAGTGACACTCACATCGTACCGATGGGCGATTCATGCTGCGTTCGAGACAACTAGGAACTCTGAATCTCCCAGTTGGAAACTCAGATTTCTGTCTTCAAAGTGTTCGAGACACACCACACCAGAATAACTAAAAACATGGCGGACTGAGACAAACTTTGCATTCAAAGTACTTCATGTAAGGTATTAAAACGGCCGCCCCATGTAGAGGCTACAGTCCTTGGCGCAGGCGTCCCCGGTTCGAATCCCGTGTCGGGCGGACCTTTCCTGCATGTCATTCCCCCTCTCTCTGCCTCCCCCTTTCCTGTCTATCGCACTATGTGCTATCAAATAAAGCCAAAAAAAGCCAAAAAATATATTAAAAAATAGAAGAGAAATAACCACATGAATTCACTGTGTTCCACAACAACAGTAATCTGTAAGCGTAAGTAAATATTGTTTATTTCATAACATTTTAATATATTTTGGGATTTAAAAATGCATTTTAATCTATGTTTCACTTATAACAGTGTGGTTCTGCACGGGTGCAGATTGTTGTGTAACATCAGACAACTGATTCTCGGAGAAGCCGGGTTAGATTGTTTTTCTCCGACTTGCTTGAGTGGGCGTTCCAACATGAGGTGGCGTTCAAATGCACTTTTAGGAGGTCGGAAAAAACCTGAGTTCTGAGTTGTCTCAGACGCAGCATTAAATGTGCCAGTCGATCTATTGTGCACGTGTTCAGACTGTTGGTGGAAGTCGGAGAACCTGCTGAGAACTCCAGACAGAAAGGTTTGTGGAGGTCACAGTTACAGTGCTAACCACTGTACCACCGCGCCGCCCACTGTCCAAATGTATAGCGAGAAATTATTATCAAACCTTATATGGTGCGCTTATATTGTGCCCCATGTGACATGAAAAGTCGTGTACAGCAACATAGACCATCATGCATTGGGCTTGATGTGCAGAGACAACAAACAAAGAAGTGTCCAAAAGTGTTTTTTTATATCAACGGTGAGTTCCCTGTAAACTCCTCGACACTGAGTCTGTGGATAATGGATAAACAGGAGTGAATGAGTGAGTGCGTTATTTCCAACACAGCCCTGATGTTTCACTATTGAATGTCACAATAGCTGTGTTTCCAGTTCCTGCACTAAATAGATGTGTTTTTCTGGTTCAGTTATATGAACAGTGTGTGATTCCAAGAATTGATGTTATGAGAATAAAGCTGTGTTTTATTATTAAAGAACTGGCAATGCAGCAGGAACAAGGAATTCAATTCAAAAACAGTGTTTTCATTTTAAGTATTTTGTGAAATATCAAAAAAAAAAGTCACTCCATGTGCACATGACATTTGAGAGTTTCCATAATTCATGTTTTATTTTGCAATTTCAAATTGTGTATTAAAGTGACTGTCAGAGACAGAGTGTCCTAACAACCACTGTCACGTTGAAGCTGCTGTGCTGAAATAAATGGTAAAAAAAAAAAAGACTTGTTATTATGATACGGTAACAGAAGTATTTTATCATCACATATTTTATTTAAGTTAACTTTTGTATGACATGGTAACTCTGAATAATTAATTTATTAAAGTGCGGCATTGTATAAAGGTAGATGTTTGTGTTAAAGCTCCATACAGTATAAAGGTAGATGTCCATGTGTAGTGTGATTATAAAGCAGCTCTAGGTTCTATATTAATACTGTGAAAGTATCAAAGTCTCAGTCCACAGAGAAATGCACACAGCCTGTATTCAGAAACTGAGCCTTAAAACCAGCCGTCAGGACCTCCTGTCACTTTGTGATGTCACAACAAAGCAAGGGGCAGTGACAGCGACCGTCAGGCTGCAGCGTTCAGCGTTAACGTCACTAATTACACCTTTGCTTTTCATCCTGTGACAAGCTGTGGGGAAACTGTTACATTAAATTAAATGGTACGTGTGACTGTACAATATCCAGCTGTTGTTCATCCATGATTAGCAGACCTCATGTTGTTTGGTATCCCAGCATGCTTTGCTCTGCTTCAACCTGAGACCGGCTCTAATCAGCCAGAATCTCAAAAATGAAGCTATACTTTGTTGAATTAAATGAAACGAAACAAAAAGAGGACGATCAGTTTTAGAACTTCAATAGAAAAGAAAATACTAATACTATTAATTATAATTTCCGTCCCCTTCTGATTAAATAACCTTTATAATATCAGAGCCAGAGTCTGTTCTGTTCAGTCTGTGGTGGTTATTAAAGGTCAACATCGGATCCTCCTGCCGTTTCCTCTTATTTACCAAGGAGTCTGCACTCGAGCAGTCGTGTGTTTGCAGCGTCCGTCTTCAGCATCCGTCTTTGTTCGTGGCTTTGATGTTGACCGCCTCTAATTAGTGTGGGTGGCGCTTTTCTAATGAAAGACAAGCCCACGCTGTTTTCCTCACAGCATAAATGGTTTGTTTGTGTGTGTGTGTGTGTGTGTGTGTGTGTGTGTGTGTGTGTGTGTGTGTGTGTGTGTGTGTGTGTGTGTGTGTGTGTGTGTGTGTGTGTGTGTGTGTGTGTGTGTGTGTGTGTTGTGTGTGTTATGTACACACTTGAACCACAGTGACCTCAGAGTTCATGGAAGTAGACTCTGCATTTTTATTTTGTCCATGTCATGTATATTTCATGAGGAGCCACTGTTAATAATGTATGGCTTTTTACATTATTTCTTTTTTAGTTTTTGCTGTCTCTCTCTCTCTCTCTCTCTCTCTCTCACACACACACACACACACACACACACACACACACACACACACACACACTTGTACAGTGTTAGTGCCCCAGTTGTGTGTATGTTAATTGTCGCTTCGTAAACATCACCGCGTTTGGGTCCAGATTAGAGCGAAAGCTGGAAGATTAATTTCCATTCATCATTGATCCATTTGCATAGTGGCTCCAATCTTTATCACAGCATGTGGAGCGACACATTGTGTGCTCGTCTGACTCACCCTCATACATACAGACACACACACACACACACACACACACACACACACACACATTCACAGTGCGACAGTAACAATGTACACTGCTTCAGATCTTTACTGTCTGTGTCTTTTTTTTATTTTTTACAGAATAACAATTTCTGGAATATGAAATATAACAGTGTCAATCATTTATGAATATGGCTCCTTTTGTTTGCTGCACTTGCTCAAATTGCAAATGCACGTTGTCAATGGTCACTTGAATAATTCGCTTTACATTAGAAAAATCTAAAAAACTAGTTGCTCATTTGCGCTACTTAACATGAACAGGTCCAGAAATCAGCAGCACAAATCATAACTTTTGGTTCTTGCTCTTTAATTTGTTCACAACCCTCTAGGCGCCAGAGTTTATTTAGGAAAATATTAAGTTTGGATTTCAGGATTTCAGAGACATTAAACTGTGTGATGTGGCCTCAGGATGGTCCAGGAGCAGCTGGGGAGAGATGGATAGACTGGTTTGATGTTCTCATAGTCCTCCTGGCAAGAAAGTGAATGTCCCAAAATATCTGGAAACTAATCCTTAGCTAAAAAAAAAAAATAAAAAAAAAGAGCTTATTTTTAACAGTCAAAATTTAGCCACTTACACAGATGTGAGGTCGACTGGAGATAAGACAGAGTGAGTAGGTGTTGTTCACCCAGATGAGAGAGTGACCTACATTCAGTCTGACATTTAGACTGAGTCTGGATACTTTGGTTTACTTTGTTTTTTTAATCAATTTATCTTATTGACGATAGATTAATGTGTTAGAACGACATTTAATCCATTCACAACATTCAACAACAATGTGACGCGTGCAAATGTAAAAAAAAGACAGAGACGTGATCCGAGTCGTCTCTGAAGCGACCGAGCTACAGCAGAAACAATTTGAGTTGTGTGATCTCAGCTGGAAAATGTGTGTGTGTGTGTGTGTGTGTGTCCTGGTCACCACCACGACGTTATCACAACATACACACCTGTTAATAGACTAATCATAGGTTTCTCTGTGGCTATTAATATTTTTTTTCACTCTCATCTGAAAATACAGTGTGTGTGTGTGTGTGTGTGTGTGTGTGTGTGTCTATGTGTGTGTGTGTTTCAGTCAAAGCCGCTGTCATAATTCACTGCCCCTCCTACGCACAACAATAGGCTGCATGAAGAACCTCAGTGAGTCATACCTTTCTGTGGGAGACCAAGCATCTCTCTCTCTCTCTCTCTCTCTCTCTCTCTCTCTCTCTCTCTCTCTCTCTCTCTCTCTCTCTCTCTCTCTCTCTCTCTCTCTCTCTATGCATTGGCCCTGTTGCCACTCAACAGCCTTTCAATTTGTCTGCACGAACAAACCCAAAACACACACACACAAATGTATCTGCATGCACTTACCTTACAGAATAGTAGACTAAAGTGCATTCACACACACACACATTCATCCATAAAGTGTTTTGCTGGCATTATCTGCAGGTAAAGTGGAGCAGCCAGAAAAGGAGACTCATTATATGTTGTGTTGTGTTGACACTGAACACGACGATCAGACTGAGTCCACGCTCATGTTTGTTATATGATACGAGCTAAGATTAGCATAAAGGCTGGACGCAGACAAGTGTGTGTATGGTTGTGTGTGTGTGTGTGTGTGTGTGTGTGTGTGTGTGTGTGTGTGTGTGTGTGTGTGTGTGTGTGTGTGTGTGTGTTTTCATGACCCATTTGTGTCAGTGTTATAAATCCACAAGTGAGGCTTTAGCTACTTTTAGGTAAATGTTTAAAGGGATAGTTCATCAACATTTTTGGCAAATTCTCCTCTCACCATAATCCCTATAGTCATATGGTTCATTACCTTTAGCAAACTGTGTCTCCTGCTACACAATGTTAGATTGTTTCCATCGTGTCTTTCGCCCCCCAACTAGGACACATGATGCTAACCAGCTAGCCTTATTCAGGTTCCCATAGCGACTCATTACAGCCTCTGATCTGTGCTGTTTTAATATTTTCACTTAAACATGAATCAAATTACATATTACATATTACGTCTATAACTTCTATCTTTTTATAAGTGACATAAAGGGGCAGATCCCCTTGATTTAAGGACATGTCATTTACATTTCCAATTATTTTAGGGATCTGGGGGTGTCAGCATCAAGCTAAATTTCCCACTTGCATTTTCAAAATGTCAATATTTAATGTGGCAGATTGCCTGGACTCCCACCGTCCACATCCATGACCCTTTCAAGTTTCCATCCGTGCACAAGCAAAGACAAAATGTCAGGATTTCTCGTGACTGAACCACGACTGGAGCTCATTCATGATACCCAGGGACTCTGTGACCTTTCCTTCACTCCCACACTCAGGAACAACTTCACTTTTTTTCTTTTTTTTTTGTTCCACAGGGCAGCTAATTAGATTTTTAACCTAGTTTCCAACCAACAGGAGTTTTTCTGATGCTTAAATATTGTAATAACGGTTCATGATGGACAAACAAACTGTTTTTTTTTTTTAGTGTTTCTCAAAGTCGCTGTAGCTGCTTTGGTTTAATCCTCTGTCGTGTCTTCAGTTGTCACTCACGTCGACTTTTTAAAGATTTAACAAGGACGCTGTTCACGCGTGACGCTCTGCCAACAGGTTTCTGCTTCGTCGGGTTTTGACGGCGCTTTGAGATGAGAAAAAATTTATGTTTTCCTTCATCGGCGAATCAGACAGTCAGTCAGTCAGTCAGACAGACGGTCGGTCAGCAGGAAGCAGCGCAACAGGCGTTTACTTAATGCTTCAGGAGGTCAGCGAGTTTACAAAGCAGCATGGAAAATGTAAAAGCCTTTTTTAAAATTCTGGCTCGAGCTCACACAGAAGGGATTTCTTTTTCATGTGAATGAGTGTGTGAATGTGTTTTTCAACTTTTATGGTTGGAGGAAAAATATGTGGTGTGTTGGTTAGTTATCATCAATAATCACTGATTGATTTTTTTTAGCTCCTGTGGTGTTTTTGTCTTCAGCTTCATTGAGCTCCACCATGTGTATGAAATCTGGTTTATAAATAGTTTTGCCTCGCTTATATGACTGTTGCTTATGTAAGGGACCCTATGTACAGTTGTGTAAGGAAGAATGAGCGTGTCTTATTCAATGTGTGTGTGTGTGTGTGTGTGTGTGTGTGTGTGCAGGACCTGGGCATGGAGTCAACATCCCTGGACGACGTGTTGTATCGCTACGCCAGCTTCAGAAACCTGGTCGACCCCATCACACACGACCTGATTATCAGCCTGGCTCGATACGTCCACTGCCCCAAGACGGTAGGATACACACACACACACACACACACACACACACTTACAAACTTACACACACACACATACATGAATCATCTAAAGTGCAGAATACTTTGTAAATATTGCCATGCAGTTACACTAAACACACACACACACACACACACACACTGGGAGACCGGTGTGATTCATTGCGGAGCCGCCATCACATGATCTCCTGACTCATTTTGTCCGACACTATTAGGTTACACTGCTGCTCTAAGTGGTTGTGTGTCTCTGGATGTCCTTGAGGAAACTCCGGCTCCTTGTGTGTTTGCTCATTCATGTCGTCCAGTGTCACTGAGGGAGAGAGAGAGAGAAAGAAAGAGAGGGAGGGGGAGGGAGGGAGGGAGAGAGGGTGACAACAGCGGCCGTATGGATGAATAATGCAGGGAGGACGGAGCAGTGATGGAGGTGAAGGTGGGAATAAAAAAAAAGGCCTTTGTGCTTTTGTGTTGAAAAGATGTTCCCCCGATGCCGACTGCATTAAAAGACCTATATTAAAGGGATAGTTCAACATTTTTGGCAAATTGGCCCATTGCCATAATCCCTATATAGCAGTAGGTTCGTTACCTTTAATTGTCGGTGCAAGCTGTTTTTAGAACGGCGGAGCAGAGCGGCGAGCTGCTCAGAGCTACACTATGGAGGCTAATGGGATTTCTTGGTTTCCCTCATCAAACTCATCAAATACACAATCCAACAACTCCAAAACTCTCTGGTGGACAAGTTGTGACCTGCACATTCACCACGCTATGAGATAATAACAGAACGTTACGATACAGAGTTGTTTTCGAGATAAATTCATGCAAAACTGCTGATGCACATTCCCGTCGGAGGCAGTTTTTCAGCAAGCAGTCTCTGTATTTACCTCTAAAACAACTCTGTCGCGTTACGTTACGTTATTATCTCATAGCGTGGTGAAACAGAATTGTTTTAGACTTAGTTTGCCGAGAAACTGCCTCCGACGGGAACGCGCATCAGCGGTTTTGCATTAATTTACCTCTAAAACAACTCTGTCTGGTAACGTTGTGTTATTATCTCATAGCGTGGTGAATGTGCAGGTCACAACTTGTCCACCAGAGCGTTTTGGAGTTGTTGGATTGTGTATTTGATGAGTTTGATGAGGGAAACCAAGAAATCCCATGAGCCTCCGTAGCGTAGCTCTGAGCAGCTTGCGGCTCTGCTCCGCCGTTCTAAAAATAGCTTGCACCGACAATTAAAGGTAACGAACCTACTGCTATGACTATAGGGATTATGGCAATGGGCCAATTTGCCAAAATGTTGTAACTATCCCTTTAAACCAGGGCTCAGCTCATTTTAATGTATTTACAGTGACACGTTGTCTGCAGGTCTCTGTAGCTGGGTTTCCATCCAAGTCGTATCGAATTTAAAAGCGGATTTTGTGAAAATGCGCAAAAAGCAAATGCGAATTTATGACCGTTTCCATTCATTATTGTTTTGCGATTATTGGGAGAGGAGTGCGCCGTGAGATTACGTCATAAGAGAGCGTGAATGTATCCAACAGTTGACACTCAGCTGACACTCAACATCATGGACAATTTACGTACTTTCCGGACTATAGACGCACCTGTATACTCCGCACCAGCTACATTTTGAAAGAAAATACATATATAGGCCGCACTTGAATATAAGCTGCAGGTTTTCATGTTGTAACATGAGATATTTACACAGAAAGACAGTCGGGAACTGTGACAGTCTGCTCGCTTTTCCGCTGTTTTGGTTATGCTCCTCTCCTCCATGTGCATCTGTTTACATACGAAGCCGGTGAAAAATCAATAAGTTACATAACGATGTTACGGCGTGTGTTTGTGTAGTCTTAACCGTCATAAACAAAAGATGATGGGTTACGGAGCGCGTTTGTGTTGCGGTGCAGCAGAGAGGAGAGCTGGGAGACCGGGGCGTCGCTGGGTGAAGTCCAGCAGCTTCACCCACAAACTCTGCCTCAATTCGCATAATCTGTTTCCATCACAAAAACTCGCATTTCCTTTATTCGATACGCTGACAAATCCACCCCCTCCAAGCGTATAAACTTTTATGCGCATTTACTGCCTTTATTCGAATTTCTGGCGTTTCCATTCAAGTATTTATGCGCATTTTCACAAAATGCGCATAAGAAAAGGTGGATGGAAACCCAACTTATGATACAAATGCAAATGTGCAAATATGTATCATCACTACACACCATCCTGCCTGTGCAAACATATTGAAAATGATGATGGAGATGATGTTGAGTGATTTAAAATACTAAAATACTGATGAAAAATATTCTTCAACCATCTGCTCATGAGGCTAAATAAGAGGTTTTCAATTCAGGAACAGTGACAAACTAATCAATAACATCTTGATTAGTAGGAAACAATTTCCTCTGAGATTGATTCAGCTTTGTGACCGGCTGCACTAATGAGACGATTTCCACTGGAAAACAACACAAAAACTACAAAAATAACCTGAGACGAAGCCAAAAAATCTGCAGGTGGTGTGCTACAATTTACAAAGAAAAAAATCACATTATCAATATCTAATTTTATTTACAGCTGCATCTCGTTCATGTTTCTGTGGTGGAGCAGGATCAATGTCAGGGAATAACAGTTCAATTTCTGAATGTGTGAATTTAGCTTTTAGAGTAAAAAATATTTTTTTTAAAATAGACAAAAATTAGATAAAAAAAAAACAAAACACGTGTTAATAAAGAGTTTTAATTTCTGTATTTTCAAATAGAACAGAAAAATAATTGGCATGTGCAAGACTCGTCGTCGCACTTCACACTTGGTGGAAGTGAAGATGACGGTGGTGTGTGAGGTTCATGATGGGTGAACAGAGGGAGGCAGAGAGACACCAGAGGGGTGTTGTTATGTGAGGAGAGAGAGAGGGAGAGAGAGGTGTTGTTTCTCCTCCGTCCGTCCGCTCTGATGTGTCCGATCGTTTCTTCTCTTTCACTTTTACCTTGAAGGATTTTTCAGGCTTCACTTCTTCTCCTCACATTAAATGTTGACGCAGCAACGTCACATCATCAGTGTGTGCAACAGATAAACACCATGTTGACTTATTATCATTATATAAAGTCGACATATGAGACAAAAATCAGCCTGTTTATAAACATTAGACACGTAGCAACATCAGCTTTACCGTCTGCAGTCGTAATGATGGAAGTCCTTTGTGTATGAGCTGTTGTTGCTGGGCAGGAAACAGGTTGTGACTGTGGCTTCATCAGAGCTCAGAGAAACTCTGTGCTGGACTGAGAGGAAAAATGCCTTTCTATGGTTTTTGAATACAATAAGATATTGATTAGAGCTGCATCAAAGATTTATCACAGATACGACCAGAGAAGAATTCAGGTTCCTCCTGAGATTGTTAAATAATAGGCTACAAATACAAGGTATTGTGTTGTTACACAAGTGCAACAACACAAACACACATATATATAAAGAATAAAAGTGGCGTTAACACAATAAAGTCATTGTACATGTGAAAAAAGTGGATTTAAAGGGATAGTTCAACATTTTGGCAAATTGGGCCATTGCCATAATCCCTATAGTCATAGTAGGTTCGTTACCTTTAATTGTCGGTGCAAGCTATTTTTAGAACGATGGAGCAGGCGAATGGGATTTCTTGGTTTCCCTCATCAAACTCATCAAATACACAATCCAACAACTCCAAAACGCTCTGGTGGACAAGTTGTGACCTGCACATTCACCACGCCATAAGATAATAACAGAACGTTACGAGACAGAGTTGTTTTAGAGGTAAATTCATGCAAAACCACTGATGCGTGTTCCGTCGGCGGCAGTTTTCAGCAAACAGTCTCTGCATTTACCTCTAAAACAACTCTGTCTGGTAACGTTCTGTTATTATCTCATAGCGTGGTGAATGCGCAGGTCACAACTTGTCCACCAGAGCGTTTTGGAGTTGTTGGATTGTGTATGTGATGAGTTTGATGAGGGAAACCAAAGCGGAGGAGTTATGTAACTTTTTTCTTTATATCCAAACATCTCATTCATCACCTGCAGCCTGGAGGTCTTAGTCATACACACACACACACACACACACACACACACACACAGGTACACACAGATAAAATCTCTGTTAAACAAAGTCGACTCACTCATCCCTCGTCACTCATGTGTGCGACTGTTTCTGATGGCGATGCGTTCACGTGCATACGACAACACAGACACACACCAGGAAACACTGTGTGACTCTATATCTGTGTGTGTGTGTGTGTGTGTGTCCTCTGTCAGTGTCTCTTCCATTACAGTCGATACTTCAGTGCAGAGAACAGAGAATTGATTGAATGAGCTTCGGCCTCCTCACATCTGATTAATATGAATACACAGTGAAGCTGCTGCTGCAGGATTAATGGATCCTGTCCCAGAAATAAACAAAGACGGGATTAATAGATTGTTTATTAGACGTTTGTGGCGATGCATAAATAGCAAAGTAATTGCTGATTGCATCATGTAAATCCAGCTGTGGCGAGTCGTCAATCATCACAGAGATGAACGCACAGAGCGGCACAATATCTGAACTCACATCTTTTTTTTGAAATTTATCTTCCTGTATCACACACACTGCTATCAATAATGAAAACACACACTCCTGCAGACTTGTGGGTAATTAGATTACACTCAGTCCAGGATAAACTCGTCCCATAGACGATCGATTCCTCAGTAAATATGAAATCAATCAACCGGTGCTGCATCATATCCATCAAATCAAACAAAGACTTAAATGACTTCATTAAAGGTCAATATGAAAAAGCCAATAACGCACTGTCGTTGTTATTATTGGATGTAAAAAAAAACAAACTCTTCTTCTGCTTTAATATTATTACTTCCATGTAAAATCATATCGGTGTGATGAGAAGCGATGGTGAACAGCTCAGTGCGGATGTTTCTGCTTTGGGAAATTTTTAAACTGAGGAAAAAGAAAAAGGCAAAAAACATTACATTATTATTCTGTGGACACATCTGCAATTAGAAACAGATGTTGAAGTCTACGGAAGTTAATGTCTGCAAAGAAAAGAGGCAGAAGCTTTTATTTTGGAGGCTGAAAATGAATGTTTCATCTTTATAGTGTGATTTATCTATTCATTTGTTCAGCCAACATCCATCCTCTTTATACTCATCTTCACTTTGACCTCAGAGCAGAATAAGCTTCACTACTTGTTTGAGTTCATTAAATGTCAGATGTTAGCTTGTCGCCAATTCTTCCTATGATTACCTCTGTATTTCTGAACGCCACTTTTGCACCTTCAGTGTTGAAGGTTTTGGTTTCACAGGAGTTGAGAAAAAAAAACAGAAATTCAAAGTGAATCAAAAACAAGTTGAATAGAGATTCATTTATTTGGGTCCTTGTAAAAGTGATTTCACCTCGACACCTCGAGACCTTCATCACTGTTGAAAAGGATGTGTGTTTGTTGCGGTGGCAGAAACCTTGAGTATCATTTCTAAAAGTTGGAAGTCAGTGCAGGAGTATCATGTTTTTGTCTATTTTGTCCGTTTTTGAATACTTTTCATTTTGCCTTTATATACCACATAGAAAGAAAAGTTTACTACGCCCGTGCTTGGTATATTTCTTTTCAGCAAAACTTCATCGAGTTGATCTGATAATTATTTTTTCACTTTAACCTCCTTTATTAACCCCCCCGCCCCTCCGATCCATGTCAGACTATAGGTAGACTATATTCATCAGCTGATACGACCACTTTTTCCCAAATATATGGAAACAAATGCAACGTCCGGCCCTCCCATCCCATCCCAACCCCTGGATACATACTCTTTGTGCTATCGAATTAAAACTGGGAGAATCTGCACTTTCGAGTGAAGTTTATGGCAGTGCTCCAGGTGACCTTGTTCAGTTTTTTACCGCGCTTTGAAGACATCATGTGATCTGATGATGCCGGCGTGGTCTTAGAGCCCAGAGGGTTAAAACAGATGCTTTCAGATTGGGACAGGCCTTGTTGTCCTGACGCTGTGACGTAATCGGCCTTCGAATGCGTCCTCCCCTGAACTGATGCTGCGTTCAAGGCAACTTGGAACTCTGGTTTTTCCAACCTCCTCCTACTTGAAAAAGTGTAAACGAATGCCACCTCAAGTCGGAGCTCCCACTCGGGAAAGTCGGAGAATAAACTCTACCCCGACATCTCAGAGAATCAGTTGTCTGACGTCACACAACAATCACAAGAGCCACACCATCAATGTTAAAACATCAATTAAAATGTATTTTAAATGTCAATAAAACGTTATGAAATAAACATATGACTTAGTCTGACAGATTACCGTAAATTCAATAAATTCGTGTTGTTATTTCTCTTCGATTTTAAATGATTTCTTTAATTATTTTAAAATGTTTCTTTTTTTATTATAGTTTTTGTGTTTTAATGCCCATGTGAAGCACTTTGAATGTGAAGTTTGTCCCGGTTCCGCCATGTTTTTGGTTATTCTGGGGTTGTGTATCTTCAGCGCTGCGAAGATGGAAATTGGAGTTATGAAGTTACATAAAAACTCAGGCAGAGTTGTTTCCATATGAACTAAACGTGTTGATTTACAGTAATTGATTCTGAGACAAACAGTTGAAATCTGTGGAATAAGAAAATAACAAATAAATAACAGCGAGCTCTCACAGATCAAGTCACACAGTATTCCTGTTACACTGTGAAGCAACAGGCGCCGGCGGTTAATATCTGCCCACTCGTCCATATGTCCACAGGCAGCAGACTGAAAGCCGCTCTCCAAACAATGTCTACATTTACATCTCATTATCTCACGTCTCCGGCCTCCTGCTTCCTGTCTCCAACGCTTCAGACTGCTTTAATCAAAAAGTAAATTACAGAAAAGAAAGAAAGACGAAGAGACGGTAACAAACCAGATACCTGAACATGAGCCTGAGCCGCGACGAGGAGGAGATGGAAATCATCACTGATGAGATGATTGGTAATAGACAGGTGTGTTATTTCAGTTGGAGATAAAGCGCGTGACTCACGGCAGATCGTGTTATCATCTCTATTTGATTATTCTTAATGAAAACACATTGTGTTTCCTCGTTTCATTCAAGACTAATGGAATTATCACAATAGATAGATAGATAGATAGATAGATAGATAGATAGATAGATAGATAGATAGATAGATAGATAGATAGATAGATAGATAGATAGATAGATAGATAGATAGATAGATAGATAGATAGGTAAAAACATATGTTGTTGAGAAAAAATAAATAAATAAAATGTGTTATGACTGTTTGTTTGTTTTTTATTTGTAGATAGATAGATAGATAGATAGATAGATAGATAGATAGATAGATAGATAGATAGATAGATAGATAGATAGATAGATAGATAGATAGATAGATAGATAGATAGATAGATAGATAGATAGATAGGTAAAAACATACGTTGTTGAGAAAAAATAAATAAATAAAATGTGTTATAACTGTTTGTTTGTTTTTTATTTGTAGATAGATAGATAGATAGATAGATGGATGGATGGATGGATGGATGGATGGATGGATGGATGGATGGATGGATGGATGGATGGATGGATAGATAGATAGATAGATAGATAGATAGATAGATAGATAGATAGATAGGTAAAAACATACGTTGTTGAGAAAAAA
This sequence comes from Trachurus japonicus, assembly GCF_045865225.1. Classification (NCBI taxonomy): domain Eukaryota; kingdom Metazoa; phylum Chordata; class Actinopteri; order Carangiformes; family Carangidae; genus Trachurus; species Trachurus japonicus. Next base: position 17,669,745 of record NC_140919.1, on the reverse strand, counting down.
TAAATAAATAAAATGTGTTATAACTGTTTGTTTTTTATTTGTAGATAGATAGGTAGATAGATAGATAGATAGATAGATAGATAGATAGATAGATAGATAGATAGATAGATAGATAGATAGATAGATAGATAGATAGATAGATAGATAGATAGATAGATAGATAGATAGATAGATAGAGTTTGCGTTTACATCCACGTCTGACTGTGGTTGATTTTCTTGCCGTGTGTGTGCGTCTGTTTTATCTTTGGCCTTTTCTTTTTCACACTGAAAGCCCATATTGATATTCTGCTCCAATGGTTGAAGATATTTCTGTTCCAGTAGATAGACACAGAGAGAAAGAGAGAGAGAGAAAGAAAGAGAGAGAGATGTCATTTAACTGGAGGAGTCTGAGGATGAATAGACGACAAAATGTGATTCAGATTGAACTGGATCACCACAGGGCCTCATACAGGCTGAATGGACGAGTTAGCACTGTGTGTGTGTGTGTGTGTGTGTGTGTCCTGGTATGACTCATGTTCTGGGGACCAACGTATATTTATCACATTATGGAGACTTGTCATTTCTTAAGGGGACATCATTCAGTCATTCATTCATTCATTACATTATAAGGTGAAGACAGTTTGAAGGTCACGGTCGGGGTAAATGTTGCTGCTGCTGCCAGCGGCTCTGTCTGGTTGTAGCTTCTTGGATAAGAGATTTATTTTCTTTATGAATTAACATCTCTTGTATTTTTGCCAGGTAATGCCTCTGTCGCCACATGCAGCTGCGAAAATGGTTTAAATGGGGTTTTTTTGTTTGTTTAATCTCTTTTAGACCGACAATCATATGACACAGCATTACATCAGAGTCGGAAACGAAGGTTACGATATTGTAACCCTAGTTATATTAACACAGGCGGAGCCCTCTACTGGACTCTATGGGTATATCTCTCCTCCAATCGCGTACGCGCGATGGCCCACTGAAATTTGCATGTACGTAGCCGGCCAGTATGGCGTGCCTACCTTTCCCGCCCTTTAGCGGGCTATATAAGCAGATGCACCGCCAGCTGCCCTCATTCCACCAAACTTCAGCGTAAGGCGAAAGAGCGGCAGGGCCCTAAGTAGAGGGCTCCGCCTGTGTTAATATAACTAGGGTTACAATATCGTAACCTTCGTTATATCTCACACAGGCTTCGCCCTCTACTGGACTCTATGGGTACAGTAGGCGAAGCCCCGATTTATGTACTCCCTGCCGCGGGAGAGGCTCCGCCCACTGACCACACCAGCTACCGGTTAGGTACCAAGACCCAGTCACCACTTTATTAATCTTAACCACCGTATGGAGTGATAACGGGTACAACTTCATCCCAGTTAGCAGCACCTGACTAGGCTGGGTGAAGTTGTGGTCTAACCTCGCAGGGGTCTCAACCCTAGACCTCCTGCGCACCTCATTGACAGTGTCCTAGCAGAGCACAGTCCAATGCAGGTGCATGACACCCTGTGGGGATCAAGTATTTAAAAACACTTGACACATCCTTCCTCTCACATGTCCTGTGACCCTACAGTGAGCACAGACCTGGAGAAGGAGCCTGATACATCCAAGAGATAGAACCTTATGAACGGGCAGGGTGAAGACCACGATGCCGCCGTACATATGTCCTCAACACTCGCACCACTGAACAGGGCCGTAGACGTCGCCACACTTCTTGTGGAGTGCGCCCGGACCACAGTGGGCGGTTCTCGACCCGCTTGACTGTAGGCTGAGAGGATGCATTTACACATCCACCTCGCCAAGCGTTTCTTGGACAGGGCTCTGCCAGCCGTCCCGTCACCATAACACACAAACAACTGGTCGGTGATCCTGACAGTGGCTGTTCGGTCGACATAGTATGTCAACACACGCACAGGGCATAGGAGATGCAGTTTCGCCTCCCTCGAATCCTCATGAGGGGGAGGGTGAAAAGCCTCCAACTGGATGATTCTGGACCGAAATGAGCTCCTTATGTTCTTAGGAAGAAAGGAGGGGTTCGGTTTAAGGATGGCACCACTGCGGTCCCCGCGAAGGAGTAAACAACTCGGGTGGACTGACAGGGCACACAATTCGCTCACTCTCTTGGCTGACGTCAGAGCAAGAAGCAACGCTGTCTTGAACGACAACACCTTTAAGGAGGAGCGTTCCAAAGGCTCATAGGGGTCCCTTGTGAGGGCCTCGAGTACCAGTGGCAATTCCCACTGTGGTACAGAAGTGCGTGCCACTGGTCGTAGCCTTCTGACCCCCTGCAGGAACCGTTTTACCAGAGGGTGGGCGAAGACTGGACCTCCGCCCAACCCTTCATGGCATGATGAGATGGCTGCAGCGTAAACCTTAACAGTCGCGTGAGACAGCCCTCTATCAACCAAAAGCTGTAGAAAGGAAAGAGTGTCTCCCACTGAGCATGTCAGTGGGTCCACTTCCCTCTCTTCGCACCAATGCTGGAAACCTAACCACTTAGCCCTGTAACAGGCAATGGTGGATCCAGCCCTAACCGCTTGGATGGTTTTCACCACCTGCGCAGTCAGCCCAGTCCGCATTAACCTGTCCCTTTCAGGGCCCAGGCTTGAAGCGACTGGCCCAGGATCGGCAGCGCCTGTATCGCGCCTGCCTCCTGTGACAGCGCCCCCCGGATTTGGGGAATGGGCCATGGTGGGGCCGCCATCATTGCGGTCAGCTCTGCGTACCACAGAGCCGACCGCCGGTCGGGAGCCACCAGAATGACCCTCAGCCGCTCCACTCTCACTCTCTCCAGTAGCTGGGGGATGAGACGGAGGGGGGGGGAGGCATAAAGTAGCCCTCTTGGCCATGGAGCGTGTGCAAATGCGTCCACCCCAAGGGTGGATGGTCTTGCGGGCTCAGGGAGAACCAATGGGGGCAGTGGGTGTTCGACCTGTTGGCAAACAGGTCCACCGTTGTCCTCCCGAATCGTGTCCAGATCTGCTGTACCACTTCTGGTTGCAGTCTCCACTCGTCTTCCAGGGGGCCGCCCCTTGACATGAGGTCGGCCCCCCTGTTCTCGATTCCTGGAACGTGGAGGGCTCTCAGAGATTGTAGGTGCTCTGAAGCCCATGACCACAGGTTCTCCGCCATCGCTAACAGGGCAGCGGAATGTACACCGCCCTGTCTGTTGATGTAAACGACTGTGGTGCGATTGTCGGTCCTCACCAACACGTGTCTCCCCCTTAACAGGTGACTGAAGTGTTGGAGAACCAGGAACACTGCCTGTAACTCGAGGAGGTTGATGTGGCGGTCCTCCCCCGGAGGCCACACACCACCTATCGCCCTCCCCAGGCAGGTGCCTCCCCACCCCATCATGGAGGCGTCCGTGAACACCGACGTGTACGAGGTCACTCGTCCTAGTGGTGTTCCGGTCAACAAATGTCGTGGGGACCCCCAGTACTGCAGGTTGCCCCGCACTGTTGGGGGGACTGTCAGCAGCCGAAACTTCTGCCTTTTGAGGTCTAAGCGTAGGCTGGCGAACCATCTCTGCAGGCGACGCATGTGCAGCAGTCCTAGTGGAACCACCGGGTGAGCTGCTGCCATGTGCCCCAGTGCTTGCATGACGGCCAAGGCTGTGACACGTGGAACCTGTTGCAGCTTGAGAACCTCCTGCTGTAGGGCTGTCCGTCTGGACTCCGACAGAGTGGCTCTCAGGCTGACAGAGTCGAGCACAATCCCCAAGTATTCGGCCCGCTGGTTTGGTTGGGGGTTGCTCTTCTTCCAGTTGATGGCAAAACCCAACTTGGTCAGGTGAAGTATCAACTGAACTGTGTGAAAAAAATGGCCCATTGTTTGGACCTGGCCATCACGATGAGGTCGTCCAGATAAAAGAAGACCCTCATCCCCTGGCTGCGCAGCGGTTGTAGCGCTGCGTCCACACATTTGCTGAACGTACTAGGGGCCAGGGAATAGCCAAATGGCAGCCTGTTGTATTCGTAGGCTGTTCCCTGAAATGCAAAACGCAGGAGCTTCCTGTGTTTTGGTGCCACCTCGACGTGAAAATAAGCGTCCTTCAAGTCGATGGTAGAGAACCAATCGCCTGGTTGGACGAGTACCAGCAGCCTCCTTGTGGTTAGCATGCGGAACGTTTTGCGACCGATACGTGTGTTCAGGGCACGGAGGTCCAGGATGGGTCTGTAGCCCCCTGTCTTTTTGGGAACCAAAAAGTATGGGGAGTAAAAACCTCGTTCCTTGTCGTGAAGAGGGACAATTGACACGGCCTGTTTTGATAGCAGGTCCTGAATTTCCCCCTCGAGGAACTCTATCTCATGTTGAGAGGATAGATTCATCTCTTGTATGCCCCTGAACGCTGGGGGGAGCCCGCAGAACTGGAGAGAATATCCTAGTCTGAGGGTCCTGTCCAGCCAGTCTGTCAGTACGCAGCTGCTCTGCCATGCTTCGTAAAAACACGTGAGAGGACGCGCAGACAGCTGTGGAGCAGCTTCTAGAAAGCTGTGGTACACAATTTCGGCCCTCTCCGCCGCCAAACCCGCCATAAACGGGAGTTTGGCCCATGGGGGGCCCTCTGTGAAAGGGCTGAGTCGTCCCTGAACGCACCAAGCCCGTTGTCCGAGCTCGCGGGGCCGTCCGTGAACGCATCTCTGTTGTCCGAGCCGGCGTGGTGTCACCTGAACGCACCACCGCCGCCCGGCACCTCACCGTCATGACGTCCCTGCTGCTGTTAGATCCGCCCGTGGAAATAACAGCCACAGGACCAGAGCGGTCAGACACGTTGGCCGCTCCACTGCTGTTTACCGGGGAGACAGTTCGTGTTAGCCCGGCCGCTTCACTGGAGCGGCGCGGGTTAGACGAGCATGAGGCAGCCGTCTCATTGTTAGCCCGGCCGCTTCACTGGAGCGGCGCGGGTTAGACGAGCATGAGGCAGCCGTCTCATTGTCCGGAAACACAGCCCTGCCGTGCTGCTGCGAACGATGCTTGTCACCGCTGTAGCCGTTAGCTCGGCGGTGACAACCATCGCTCCACTGCTGTTTACCGGGGAGACAGTTCGTGTTAGCCCGGCCGCTTCACTGGAGCGGCGTGGGTTAACCGAGCGTGAGGCAGCCGTCTCATTGTCCGGAAACACAGCCCTGCCGTGCTGCTGTGAACGATGCTTGTCACCGCTGTAGCCGTTAGCTCGGCGGTGACAATCATCGCTCGTCAGCCGGTCAACACGCTGAGCCGGACGCACCGTGGAAGTGACACGGTGTCGGCTAGCAGCGCGCGGGGCTAACTGTGTGGTCGCTACAACCAGTGGGGAGCGATGTTTTCTTGTGCAGCCTCGCCGGTTGTAGCGCTCATAGAGAGGGACAACGGTAGCTTTTACCCGGTTGACAACGGTGCTCCGCTCTACCGCGTCTCCCACAACGGGGACGGTAGAGGGTGTGTTGTGTGAGTGTGCTTGTGAAACCGTGACCGGGGGGCCTTGCTTGCCGGGCCCGCTGCGGGGATGTGACGGTGTAACACAAGCCACCGGCAGCCTGACCGACGGTGTAGCGGTGACTACACCGGCCGGGGCTGCGCGGCAAGCGGGGAGCATGGTGGAGGTGGGAGGGGGAATTTTTGCTCTGTTAGTGAAGTAACATGTTTTAATAAAAACATTTTTCACATCCACAGAACAGTGAACACAAGCAGAACATACAGAACCATATGAACAATGAGGGAGGGCGGCGAGGCAGCCTGCCGGTGCCGTCCCTCCCGTTAACTGTCACTCTGGTCGCTGTGTGCCCCAGGACAGCTTCGTCCTGGGTGTGCTGCGAGCCGCCGCGGGACGGGACGCGCTGGGGTCCCGTGCGGGGCGCAGCTGCGGCGGGTCCGCTGGGGCTGGCTGTGGGTCAGCTGGGGGATCCGCCGCGGAGAAGCCTCTTCGCTGGCGGCGATCCCTCCGCCTCGCCGTAGCGTAGCGGCGGGGCAGCTTGACCTCTCCCTTCTGCTTGGCGGCGACAGCGAGCGGTAGATGACGGCTCAGCTGCGCCTTTTCCTCCTCCAGCCTCTTTAGCCGCTGCGTCACCGTAGTGAGGAGCCAAAGAGACCAGACCGGTGCAGCCAGAAGATCCTCTCGGTCCCTTCTGGGGAGGGCGGTGAGACCTAGCCAGACGTGGCGAGAGCCGACGCCCGACAGTGACATCACTCGTCCGGCAGCAGTAGCAACTCCCTGTCTTGTTCATCTGACCGATGGTCCGGCCGAGATACTCCATAGTGTCAGGGGAAGGGGGGGCGTCGCGCGGGAGTGAAGCCGCCGCTGCTACGCCCAGCACACCGAGGTTGTTGCTGCTGCTGCTGCTAGTTGCGCGCCCAGCTGGAATATCTTGTCAAAATATTCCAGCGTGTCCTTATCCTGCAGCAGCGGTGGTAGTGGCTTTCTGTGTCCTGACCAGTCGGCTGAGTGCGGGATAATGAGCGCAGCCAGAGCGTCTTCGAGCGGGGGCACACCGGGGAACACAGTCTCCGTCTCGCCCTGCACACGCGGAGGCGGCTCACCGGCTTCGGGGGCAGTGGGGGGGGGGCAGGGGAAGCCCGACACACTCCGCTGCAGTCGTCATGACTTACGGGAAGTTGAGCTTGATAGAAGCGGCGCCAAACACCGTCGAGCCGTCGGAGAGGGAGAGTTCATCCTCCTCGTCTCGTAGCGGCGGCGAGTCTGCAGCAGAGGCTGAGGCGGGTCTGGGCGGCGAAGCTTCATCAGGCGGCGTGGAGGTGGTGTACGCTGGAGCGGCATCCTCCTCCTGCCGTCGCTGCTCCAGCCCGGCGGTGGCGCGCTTCCTCCCGAGACGCTCGAAGCAAAGAAGATGTAGGTCTGCCGGGGCGATGATGCCGGCAGAGGCGTTGTTCCTGAAGCGGCGACTCCATCCTAGGAGCTAGTGTGACAGTGGGCACTCGCCGACGCTGAAGTAAAAAGGAATGAGGGCAGCTGGCGGTGCATCTGCTTATATAGCCCGCTAAAGGGCGGGAAAGGTAGGCACGCCATACTGGCCGGCTACGTACATGCAAATTTCAGTGGGCCATCGCGCGTACGCGATTGGAGGAGAGATATACCCATAGAGTCCAGTAGAGGGCGAAGCCTGTGTGAGATATAACAGAATACATTGTTATGGTCACTCCAGGAAAGAGAACAGGACGAGGGTAAAGATGTGTAAATATACAAGGTAAATATATACATAAAATATTGGAAAAGCTAAGTCCTTAAACCAAAATATGAGGAAAATATGATAAGTTAAGATTTAAGCACTGTCATATTATTTGTATGAGTAGATAGATCAACAAGTTATGGAGCTATAAGGTATGACATCATTTTTGTATACATGTTTGTATATGTGTGTACACTATATTTGTACATGTAACATAACTATATAACAAACTGTTAAATATAAAACTGAACTCAGAAGCTGAAAGAAAAAACAGAATAACTAATATTAGAGAAGATGAGAGCGGAAAATGTATTACAAATGTAATAATATTGACATAGTGAGACTAGTAAGATAAGGGTTAAATTAAAGTTAAGGTTAATGTAAGTTTAGGTTAAGTTAAGGGTAATGATTATATTAGTTATAGCTGATGAATGAATTTAAATCAATATTTGTCCTCTGAAGTCGTGTTTTAGTGGAGGGCGGGCAGTAGTGATTTATGAGTAATCAATAACTTAGTGGTCTTCCTCACTAACCAGCACACACACTCACAGGTTTTTAGTCTCTCCATCACTGTGTCTTTGCTGAAGCATGTCTTGTTTAATTTCCTCTTTAATCAGGATCTTTCCTGTTTGTGTAATTCATATCATAGATGATCATCAGGGCTGTTAAAGTTAACATGCTATTAATGTGTAAATGCAAATTTCTTTGTGTACCACCATATTTTAATGTAAAATAAAGTTTCATCTGCATAGAGCAGCACATTTGTCCATTATTAAAGGGATATTTCAACATTTTGGCAAATTTGCCCATTGCCATAATCTCTATAGTCATAGCAGTAGGTTTGTTACCTTTAATAGTCAGTGCAAGCTGTTTTTAGAACGGCAGAGCAGAGCCGTGAGCTGCTCAGAGCTACGCTTCGGAGGCTAATGGGATTTCTTGTTTTCCCTCATCAAACTCATCAAATACACAATCCAACAACTCCAAAACGCTCTGGTGGACAAGTTGTGACCTGCACATTCACCACGTTATGAGATAATAATGGAACGTAATGAGACAGAGTCGTCACAACTTGTCCACCAGAGCGTTTTGGAGTTGTTGGATTGTGTATTTGATGAGTTTGATGAGGGAAACCAAGAAATACCATGTCTCATCCAAATCCCAACCTACTCCTAAAACTGTAGGGATTATGGCAATGGGCCAGTTTGCCAAAATGTTGAACTATTCCTTTAAACACTTGGAAAAGATGCATTTATGGTCCATTTTAAACACATAAAATGTGCAATTGTGACTGTAATTAATGGACCCTCGTGATTAATCATGTTTAAAGACCTAATAATCATATATAACCTTTGGTTGTGTGATGTAACTCCCACTCTGACCACAAACTGAAGGACGTCAGTGTCCTCTGTGATGAGAGCACATCGTGTCCTCTCATCGAGATCTGAGATCTGAGCCGAGAGCTCAGGTCTTTTCCCCCTGAACCTCTCGACCGCCGATACGAGAGCAATAAGATCGAATTATCCAAACAATTCATCTGCAGAAGTGGAGGAGGAGCAGTAATTTAGCCGAGCATGTAGGGCACACAGTGAAAAATAGGACCAAAGTGATGTTTCCATTTTACTGTGCAAACGAACTTTAACAGCAGGCCGGCCCGAGGGGGAGGGAGCAGCGATGAGGCAGACGGATAAATAGGAGAAAGAGAGAGATGAGAGAGAAAGAGGGAGAGATGGAAGAGAGGGAGAGAGAGTAGGGAGGTCATCAGTCCTCTGGAGACTGGAAAAGATTCATAGATGTGTTCAGTATCAATAATGTAACGAGGGAGAGGAGGAGCAGAAGCAAGAGAGAGAGAAAGAGAGGGAGGGAGAACAAGAGAGAAAGGCGATAAAAAATGACAAGAAAAGGAGAAACTGATAGACAGAGGATGAAAGAATGAAGACAGAAAGCAGTGAAATGTTTTTAAAAAAAAAGGCCAAAGTGAGGCTGCGACCAGCTGCTGCTGCTGCTGCCATCGACCTGGAAGCTCACTCATTCATCCACAGCACAATTCAACTCATGCAGCTTTATTGACGTGACAAGAAAACTCTGACTGTACGTTACAGAGAGAGAGGCGACAAAAACACAACAACAACAACGTCAATATGTCTGAGCTGAGAGACGACACAGATAAACAAGAACCACAGTTAAACAACATAGTTACTGGTATGGTATTGACCTTTAAAATGTGTCTGGTGCAAAATATAGAAGCATACAGACATTTCAATGAAATAATGAAATAATAAAAACTGTGTAATTGCAAAAAATCTTAACGCTTCTGCAACCAGGACGTTGTATTTTAAGCTTTTAGCGTTAGCGTGCATACTTGAGCTTATGTCGTCTAAAAGGTTTTTCATCAGACCCCAAGTCACGACTTCTTGAAGCTGGAAACTGTTAAACAGCAGAGAGATATTTTGGGATGGCAGGACATTTCATCAGAGTAGGGAAGTAGATTTATACATGCAAACATGTCAGGACTGTGTTTCAGTGCAGGTGTCACTAAATAGTTTTAAAATAAATAAATTAGCTTTACAGTAGATCCAGAGTATTTTTCTTAACTTTTTAGGTTTGCTTTTCTTATTTTATGTATCGGCATTTTGGATATTTGTACAAGTTTATATTAATCTTATTAAATCTTGTCTTAATCCTGTTCAAATTCACTGTTCTTGAAACAATTATAATACTCTATATCCTAATATTTCCCCTGGGAATGAATAAAGTATCCATCTAAAAATAGCTGAATATGTTTGACCACCACTTTTATGTATAAAAAACAGAATTAATACAATAAATACAATTAATTCTGCACATATATTTAAATAGTGATAGTTAACTATCACAATTAGGTAGGTAAAAATGGGTAAATAGGTAAAAAGGTAAAAATGTAGCATAGCCACAGGAATAATCCTGCATAGTTTCTCTTAAAACGTTATTTTATAAGAACAACAATAACAACAGTCTCAGTACAGATCAGTGGTCGCTGCTGCCAGTGTGTTTTTAAAAATAGCAGGTTTGATTCTTGTGTCGGACGTGGCACTCGTGACTCTTCCTGTGACAACACTCTGGCCAATCACTGGCCGGCAGTCGGATGTTTTAGTATCGACTCGGCTGAGGCGTTACCAAAAAAAAGTACCAGTTGCCGGGTACTGTCCTAGTGGAAACCCCCCCCCCCAAAAAAGTGAGTCGAGCCGAGTAGTGCTAGTGGAAAAGGTCCAAAACAGTATAAAACAGTATGCATAAATATTTAAATACAGTAAATTCATAGACTGGAGAGATGTGTTGGGATGGAGGCAGTGTAGCTGATGGCACGTCGTCGGCTCAGTTTCTGTCCAAATATTTTACATTTCAACCTGAAGAAAATGGAAATTTATGAACTTCTCCTTCCACTTCTGTCATGCCAATATCACATTTTCCAGTCGGCTGCTCTTAAACCAGCACAGAAGAAGCTCCACTGGGTCGTTGGAGAATTTTGAAGTGTGTAAACAATGAATAAAAAGTTATAATAGAATAAATAAACATTAAAACCTGTGAATGTTAAACCTGGGTTCATATTTTTCTCATGCCCAGTGTAAACGAGCTGTAAACACCACTGAAATATCGTCACCTTATAAAGTTGATATTTGGCGAATGTGCTTGGAAACAGTTTTTTTTTTTTCCAGCAGACACAGCAACACCAACCCTCAGTGTCGGGGCTTTCTGGTTTCACACATGCTGGCTCAGTGGATTGTTGCTGTAATTGCTTACACCTGTGCTTTTCCTGCGATGACAAGTGTCATTAGAAAAAGAAACTGAGCATCTGGTGCTTCACATTATTATCTCCACATTTCCTCTTTTCAGTGCAACTTTAAACGTATTTGTGCCAGTCACAGTTTTGATTGCACCAGCGTGCACCATGGGCCCTTAATGATAAATTCAGGTGTGGAAAGCATGGAGGAGTATTATTATGCGCTAAAATAATCTTGCATAAATGAATAATCCAACCCCCATTCAGACCGTACCTATTAACATTTCAGGTGGAGGTGGTGAATCAGATATTCACTGTGCTCCTCGGTTAATTGAGCTCATTGTTCCAGACTCTTTTTAAACCACAAACTGTGAAAACGCAGGATGTGATCTGTAATCGACGTCCTGCAGGACTGAAAGAGGAACAACAATGCAGGTACCCACCTGTAGCTGAGATTATAAACATCACAATGGCTCCCAAATGGTTTTGTGTATTGCTCAGTCGTTAGTCGCTGGTATCTTCTGTTCGTGTGTTTGCAGAAAAGTTTCTTCATCTGATTGAGTCAATGAGACTTTCAGCTGCTGTAAAGGCTATACACATTTTATATTGCAGACTGTTATATTATAGATTTTATAGTATATATTTAAATTTTCTATTGCGCATTTCATACTGTAACTTTATGTTTTTAAATACCAAGGCTCACAGGGCTGTACTATGTCTAACTTTAACTAAGAGAGATTCTTTATATAGTAGATTAAGTTAATTATTATATAAAGGCTGGATGTCAGGTTTATTTATAGTGTGATAATAATATAAATGTCAAATGAAAACTGAACTTTTCACATTATAAAGAACCATTTCATCCATCCATCGCCAGTATAAAACATGGATTTGTGCAACATATGAATAAAATAGATAAATATATAATGAGAAAAAAGTAAAGGAAGACAATATAGATTAAGATTAAGTTTCTTGTATTTTACAGGAAATTTCCCGTACAACCCGAGAAATACATACATGGTACACAAAAATGTGCAAACATGAATACAAACACTGACCACTACGCACACACACATTCAAAAATCTTACACTTTTTTCAATGTCAATCAAAGTGCTTAGACAAGAACATTATTACTTATTATCCTTAACATATATAAAAACACTATATTAACCATATTGACTATAAATGTAAAGATGTGCAATAAAGACGCTGCTGTACCTTCCCACACAGATACTTTCAAAACATCTCCACAGTTTTTCCATCAGAGTCATCATCACTTCATTTAATTTGAAAAATAAGAAATTCATTTGGCAGCCGATGAAGTGGAAGAACATTTCCTCTCCTTTCCCTCTGGGTATCGACTCAATGACAAAAACAACTGTCTGATAGAAATATAGTTTTCCTTTTTTCCGCTTTACTTTCCATCCCCTTCAGTCTTTTACAGAATAAAACACACTCTCTCTCTCTTTCAATTCAGGAAATATCCAAACGTCTTTGTTGATGTCACTTCTTCCCCTCTCCATCTGTTTTCTGAGTGGATACTGACACCTGCAAACCTGACTCACCCTCTGAATAAATGCGTTTCCGTGCACACGGGTGGAGGGTTGTGTCGACTCCCGAGGCAGATGGGTAATAATGAAGCAGCTTGTTAGCAACCTGGTTAAGCCGCTGAGTAGAAACCTGAGACTTCTGACATTTGTGATTCATCGTCGTTATTGTTTCGTCACGACCGGGCAGATGCTGTTTCACATGAGTGTTGCCTATAATTTACCCATCAGGCACCTGGAGACGGGAGGGTTAGGGGGTCATTGTACAGCACATTTTAAATCCTCTTGTGTGACGTTTGAGTGCAACGTGTATTTCAGAGTCTTTGCAGAGTGAATGTGACGTAGCGCAGTGGGAGGTAAACGACAAAGCCCGTCAACTCGTCATGTAGCACTGAATTCCCAACAGGGAGTGTGTGTTAAAGAGTGTGTGTCCTGTCATATCAGACACTGTGACACTGACAGAAGGTGTGTGTGTGTTAATTCTTCGCTCCACTGGTCCTCGAATCCTTTAATTACCTCCCCGTGTCTTTCTCCTGTCTGTCGGCTCGGCAACACTTCACCGCGCTCCGCCTCATTCGCTGATAACGTCGTGTCCAACGTGTGTGTGTAACACCATTTACTGCAAAGCTTTAAAGCCCCTGTACAGAGCTTTTAACTGTGCAAAAGTCTCTGGTTTCTGCTGATGTGTCTCTGTTACCTACAACAGCAAATGAGCCCATCAGTGTGAAGATACGCTATTTCTAAGTAGTCTAATTCTATACCTCTGGAAGGCATGGTCGGGTCGGACCACTGACGAAACGATACGAATAGATACATTACGCTGCTAAAAAAAACAAAAAAGCAAGTCCCGTCTTCTTTCCGACGTTTCCAAAACAAATCTACACGCGCCGGCCAGACAAACGTCTTCATGACAGTGGGAAATGCAGTCTTCATTCTGCCGCTTTCGTCCACAGGGGCCGCCAAAATCAACACTAAATGAAAAGTCTGTACAGGGGCTTTATAACTTGTAACTGCATCAGAGGTGTCTAAATGTTAAATATACACTTCAGTAGGTAAACCTGTGCAACTGCAAAGGCCTGTAATCACATTGTTTTCCATTTTTGTTTCTAAATAAACTGAATATTTTTAAGATTTTGAGAAAGTTCTGCACATATTCTGCATTAGCAAACTGTTTAAATTGTTTTAAAGTTCCCCCCCAGGAGAATTACTGACATTTTTATGCCTATGAGAAGTTGGATTTCCTAGGAAGAAGAAGAACATGCAGGATAACAAGAGGGTCCTGACAGCTTAGGCAGCCTGGCCCCTAATTACACTATAGTCTGGATGTTGTTAGCAGCTTTGATGGATTTACACTGGCATTTACACTGGTTGTGTTTCTTTTATTTCAATACCATCCTGAATACACACACACACACACACACACACACACACACACACACACACACACACACACACACCTATGGCCCCATACTGCAAAGAGAAGGTCAAGTGTTAGCGATGAAGCTGCAGCTCTGAATCCTCCGACTCACACGTCATCACTTTAGTCACTTCTCCAGCTCTTGTTGCTCGTCTCGTCTGGTCTGGTCTCGTCTCCGTCGGCATCCCGGTCGATAATTGATCCCTAAATAACAGAATAATGGAGGAAGTGATGCTGCTCATGTGAAACCAGACCAACACCTTCAGCCAAGGCCGAACTCTGCTGCCGCACCGACACAGAAACTGATCAAAGGGATAAAAATAAAAATCCTTGATCCATCTCTGTAACAAGATCTGAACTAAGATATTGATAATATACATTATTGTCTTCCTGTCCCTTCAAATAGTTTGGTGCTAATCAATTAAATACTTAACAAACAAACAAACAAACAAACAATATCAACTTATTATACAACTTATATACAGGTGTATATACTGTATATATATTGTGATTATTTGCGGCACGAGGCCGAATCACACCCGTGCTGATATACAGTACAACAGCACTCCCTCTCGTATGATATTGCTTAATTAGTGACAGTTATAATCTATAGTTAGGTGAAGGTTATTTCTGTAGGTTTTTATGGTTTCTTGTCCTAGTATTGCACTCTTATGGACTCATTTTTTGCACTTTGTTTCATTATTTCTTTCTTGTTTACTGAACGTTGTCCCTGACTATTTATTTATTAATTGTTTTTTATTGTGTTGAGGGTTGAAGAGGTGTCTGGCACACTGTCTTTCATTGTATTGAACTGTACACAGTACCTTGAATGTGTATGACTATAAACTAAACTAACTATTCTAGTGTTTCCTACTATTTTCTACTTTTGAATCATTATTATGTCATTTTATCATCATTATTCTAATTTTCTCCTCAGGTAAAGCACACTGAGCTGCATTTTCTGTTGCAAGATAATTAAAGTTTATCATTATAATTTTTGATATAGTTTCTTTTTTTTAGTACAAATATTTATTTTCTTTTAAAACACAATAAATATGACATGACACAGTCTTGTTAATTTTAGCTATAACAAAAAAACCCCACTTCTAAGTAAAACACACATGCAAAATAAAGATAAAAAAAAAACACGCACACATTACATAAACACATAAATAGACAAACATGCAAAATTCACTCTAAAACACTATCAACACTGTTTCCAGTTGCAGCACCTCCTTCTTCTCCTCTTCCTCCTCCTCCTTCTCCTCCTCCTTTGCACGGACTCTTCAAGACTCTCAACTCTCTCCAGGAACACAATGTCCTCATGCTCCTTGGCGTCACAAACACAACTGTGAACTGTCACGTCACCTGCCTCCGCCACCAGCCTAAAGGCCTCTTCTCTTGTCAAGCCTTGATCCAAAACACTACACACTGCAACCTGTAATCCCCCCCGCACATCGAGATCGCCACAAAAGACACAGACGATCCAACAATGTATAGTTTCCATGGCTAATCATGTATATTCAGCATTGAGTTAAAGTATAAACTAGAATTCCTCATCATTTCTTTATGGTACAAACATCAAATACAGCAGCAAATTGAAGACAACTGCTTTAAAATGGAAAACAAAACCAAAAATAACGTGTTTTACTGGAGCAATATGTAAACAGATGTAAAACTCAGTTCAGTAAACTTTATTGTCAATCACACAATGTAACTGACAGTTACACAGGGGATCGAGGGGGAACTGCAACACTGTTCTATGCTAAGAAAAATCTACTGCGACCTGTCTGGTGTGTATACGATGATATTTCTGACTCTACAACACTTATTCTCAAATTTAGTGTAAATCATGAAAACATTACATCTTTAGACTTAAAGCTATAGTGCGTAACTTCTATCGCCCCCTATAGGATTTCTGCGTTATTACAACGATACGGTCGGCACCTCAATATGGCGTATGGACCCTCCCCTCCCCACCACTACCGTTTATCATTCTCTTTCTTCGCCAACAGACCTTCTGCCGAACGGGGAGACTTTTTCTTTTTAGTAGGATCCACTTCTGAACCTCTCGGTCGCTTCTTCGGGTTCTTCACCATGTTGCTTCTAGCAGCGCTCTCCTCCCCCCTCCCTTCTTGTTGTCAGGTAAAACCGAGTAGAACGCGTTTTTCCGACCTGTAACCCGTGAAAATGCACGATAACGGCCACTCGTAACTTCTGACCCGTGAACTCGTACCAGATCGAACTGGTACGACTTCACAGGTCGGAAAAAACACGAGTTACGGGTTGCCTGGAACGCACCATTATTTCCTGTCCGCCAGCGCGGGAATGTCGCCAACATCACCAAATACAAAAAGAACAAATACTGAAAAATACCGCGAGGCGTTAGAGGAGCCGAACGGCTTAATCAGCGTTGTATCATCTCCTCTTGTAGTGGCTTGGGTGAAACGGATATTTACAGACACGTAGAAGTTGTGCACTACATCTTTAACAGATGTGAAAAAAAAGACTTAAGCGATCATATTGAACGTGATGTCAGTCAGATGTATCAACAGCAGTAAATCTCTTCACAGTCCAACACAGAAATGAGTCATGTCTGATCTGCTGTGTAGAAAACTGTGACCAGCTGTTCTCACCGCTGGTTCCCTCCAATATGGCCGCCAGAAGGTTTCCTCTCGTCACCACACACTTTGTCTATATAGACTAACTGAAGCTGTGTGTGTGTTCACTTTGTGTGTTTCTGTGTGTGTGTGTGTGTGTGTGTGTGTGTGTCCAACAGGAGGGCGACTCTCTCGGGGCGATGGAGAAGGTTTGTCGTCAGCTGACCTACCACCTCAGTCCTCACTCGCGGTGGAGGAGACAGGGGCTGCTGAAGAGGAAACCCCAGGCCTGGTGAGTGTGCATGCAGTGGACGTCAGGTTACTATGGTTACCAAGCCATCACTGTGAGGACCACTAAAATTATGAGGACATTTTGGTGTTGTGAGGACGTTTTAATATTTTAAGGACAATTTAGTTTTATGAGCACTTTTCTCACTTGTCCTGTATTGTGAGGACTTTCTGGCATCTTGGGAACATTTTTAGGACCTTTTAGTTTTATAAGCAGTTTTTCACAAACCAAGAAATCCCATGAGCCTCCGTAGTGTAGCTCTGAGCAGCTTGCGGCTCTGCTCCGTTCTAAAAATGTCTTGCACCGACAATTAAAGGTAACAAACCTACTCCTAAAACTATAGGGATTATGGCAATAGGCCAATTTGCCAAAATGTTGAACTATCCCTTTATGTTGGTGAGGTTTCGTAACTTTTCTTTGTATCCAAACATCTCATTCATCACCTGCAGCCTGGAGGTCTTAGTCGTACACACACATACAGATAAAAACTCCATTGAACAGTCGACTCACTCATCCCTTGTCTATAGGGCAGTTGGCAAATTTGCCAAGATGTTGAACTATCCCTTTAGGACATTTTGGCATGATGAGGACATTTTGGCATCTTTAGGGTATCCTGGTATTATGAGCATGTTTTTAGGTATTGTGAGCAGGGCACACTCATGAAATTTTAGTTGATAAGTTGCCATATAAATTACAATTAAAGATTTAATTTGTCTTTTTCTGATAAGTTTATGCCAATATTATAGTATAAACCTAAACACAGCTCAATAATACGCATAATAATATTGCACCTTATGAAGAAGAAGAGACATCTATTAGCTTTGCAACTAAATCCATTATGCTAATGTCAATAGTCATTTAACCATAGCAGAAGACGAAGGGGGCGCAATGTGATGATGTCATTAAAAACGGTGGAAAAATGACGATTTCTGTTAGTTTCATCCATAGACTGTAAAAAGAATGGACGTAGCACCCGTGACGTCATCCTTTGGTTTTGAGGAGTCTGTTTTGTGCCGCTACTATGGGGGTTTGAACCGCGCCGTGTTGGATTCTACTTGCCATATTTGGAGCGGTGCGGCCGTTGGCCGGCCGAGAGCCCGCCCACTGGCCTCGTAGCAGCGGTCTCCGGACCTGTCACTCAACGGTTCTGCACCCTAATTGGCCAGAACTTTAAACCTAATAATAGTAAAACGGTAAAGTTTTTAAAAAATTCACCCCCCTCAGAGTGTGTGCGGGGGTAGAAACTATCGGTTGAGACCAAAAAAATAAAATGTACCAGGCTGTAAATATGTTTTTTTAAGCTGTAAAATCGGCTATTTTAACATGGGGCTCAATTGGAGTTGCTCCCTTCTGGAGCCAGCCCCCAGAGGAAGCCGGGGGGATTGCAGTTTTTTGAACGCGGAAGTGAGCTTCACTTCTCAGACCCACAACTGCCCCCTTGGTTTCATCCAGATGTTTTTATACAGATGAATGGAAATGATTTATGCAAAATGATTGTGATCGGCTCAAATAATTGTGATCAGGTGATTATGTAATAATGGTGAGAGGCTTTAATTGCGAGGACTTTCTGGCATGATGTGGACATTTTGGTGTCATGTGGATGTTTTGGCGCCTTTAGGGCATTGGTTGGCAGTGTGAACTCTCTGTGGTGTTGTGAGGCTGATGGGTAAAACTTGTTATAAGTTCAGGGTTGAGATTTGTTTTTGATTAAATTTACTTTTAAAGGTTGTCAACGAGCATCCTCATAATTTTTAGCAGCACAAGATGCAAAAAACCCATTGAGATTATATGAGCAGATATTTCACTTTTGATTTCAGTGTGAAATGATCATTTTTGCATCATTTTCACTTGAGAAATATAAAATTAATGATGTGGTGTTTGTTGGGTCTTGCACCAAACAAACGTGTCCATTTACATCTTGAGAAAATGCAACACTACATTTATGGTTCTGACGTTGCAACAACAATGTTTATATACATTTTACCTGCGATTATATTGTGATAAATGGTGCAGCTCTACTCACAAGTATTGACAAACTAGCATGTGTGTGTGTGTGTGTGTGTGTGTGTGTGTGGTACAGTGTGCCTTTTTGTTTTTGTCAACATCTCAGTGTGTCACCAATCACCGACGTGTCATCATCTGCTGCCCCTTTGGATGCCGTGGAAGAATCCACCGATGTCTCTGTCTCTTTATTTTCTCACTCTCACTGATCCACACAGTTGGAGATGAAGTCACTTCCCGCTGCGTCACCTTCACTGTCTCTCTTTTTTTTTTATTTCTATCTCCCTCTCACTGTCAAACACACACTCCCGTCTTCTTTGATGCATGTGAATACATAAATGTGTGTTTAGGTTTATAGAAACCTCCTTTTGTGCCGTTGAGTTTCCTGGGCTGAACATAACGTTGCCTGTTGCACCAGTATGTTTGACTTGATGAACGTTTTATTCGTTGTAATTGTATTTCTCTGCTCTCTGGTGCTCACTATTTAATGGTATTGCTTAATTGGATCGGTGTACACTGAATTACCGCATGGAGCATTAGGGAACAAGCGGAGCATTAGGCAGCGTAAAGGGAACAGGCCCCAAATGAGAATTAACTCATTATCTTCTCACCCTGAGGTTCAGTTTCAGTTCAGTTCATCCACGTTAAAAGATGGGACTGTGGCTATGTCCTCCTATCAGCCCATACATCAGGAAATACCATTAAAAAAAACAATTTTGCCATGTTTTTGGTATAAAATGTACTTAAACCCAGCTATGATGTGACGTATTAGACCTTCAAATGCATCCTCCGAAGGATGAAGCCCCTGAACCGAGACACAGCTTATACGTCGACTAAACACGAGAAGGCTGACTGGGAGTCGATCGATGCCGCTTTAACAGGCGCGTTTGAAGGGCAGTGTTCAAGGGACCCAACAGTAGTCAGCCATTGTTGTTGTTGTAATGTGACGTCAGGTTACAGGTTAGAGAGGTGCATGGGGCTGTGACATCATTGTTTCACAAAAGACGCGTTTTATCGTCTACACAAAAACACTAGGGAGGAGTTTTGAGATTTACCCACTCTGGGACCTGTTTCCAAAAAATATAATTCAAGGACTCACAAAAAAAACGTTTCCATGTGGTCGAAAGGCTAAAATGATAAAAGAAAAACTTTTATTGGATGGGCCCTTAAATGTAACATCTGTAAATCTTCTCACTGCATCTTCAGAAACCTCCAAAACTGAACTATTTCTACACAAAGACAAACACACACACACTGTGAGTCACTGCATCTGTTTGCACATTTAAAATGAGGGAGTTTAATAAAGTAAAGAGAGAAAATGTCACAGTTTAGCACCGTGAGCTCGGTCGTATTCAGCTGTCATCATGCTTCATTAGACAGTGTAAATGTTGTGTGTGTGTTTGAAAATGCACTCAGAAAGAACTGGTTGTCACATTTAGAGAGTGAATCATTTTGACTCCAGAACATCTGACTCACGTTGGACCGAAGCAAACATTTTCAATATCAGTTAATCTGCTGAATATTGTATCTTAATTTACAGAGTCATATTTTGTTCTGATACATCTGAAAACAGTGAAAATGTTGAGATTTGTCAGACCGACCTTCTACAACACAAACATAACCAACTTCTTATCATGTAAAACAACAGGAAGTAGAAACTTTTCGAAGTAGTTACACCTGCCAAATTAATCTAATCCACAGCTGTGATGTCATTAAAATCCAATTATTTTTGCTTCACAATCATTTTCCCAAGTAATAACAACCATGAATCAATGTGTCTCCTGATGTAAACATGACCACAGTATTGACACATAATTTAATGAGGTGTTTTAATGGAATCAGTCTTTATAAATATATTCAACTCACATATTCAACATGAAACACTCACAAAAAATATGCTGATTACAAATTTGCTTCAATAAAGCAGTTAAAATATGGATAAAATAAATTATAAAAGTCAATAAAATAAAATAGAAAAAAACATAAATGTTAAAAAAAAAATGATGTTAAGATACTTAAAACTTAAGCAAAAAATTGTTACTATTGGTCCAAATTAAAATCAATCTTTAATTTCTTGTGTTTGTTTTTCTAATTTCCAATGTTTCGGGGCATAAAAGCAGCATTTTCATCCACATAAATTGCAAAATATTACAATAAGCTTTCAATAAAACATATTTATGTCTATAAAAATCCTATTAAATTTCATTTTTATGATAAGAAAACCCACTTTCTGCTCTCGGGAACCTGTAAACCTGATTCCCCGTGTGTTTCTGTACAACCTTAATCCAACAGAGAGCTGCTGTAAAACACTTCCTGCTGCGAGCAGATGGTACAGGAACGACATTATAGCGCGACACGTCTTGTCACAGAGAGGATTCCCCACCGTCGTGTGAATGGAGGGATCAGTTGTTTTATCGAACACCGGGTGTCGGCTCAGCTCAGGAAAAAAAAAGCTGTTTACTGTCAAATGTAAAGAGGAAGAAAAACAACAATCCAGCTCTGGACCATGAGATTGGCCTCCTGCTGAGTGTGTGTGTGTGTGTGTGTGTGTGTGTGTGTGTGTGTGTGTGTGTGTGTGTGTGTGTGTGTGTGTGTGTGTGTGTGATCGGTTGGTTTTGATTTGTGACATAGTGAACTCCATATAAAAAGCTGTGCCGGCAGCAACTTCACCCGTAATGGAATTAAACGAAGCCGCAGCTGAAAATTAAAATGAGTTTGGTAATTATCTTAAGTAATTCTGAACTGGTGGAGTGGATTTAATCTTCACGCTGCCGTGAACTCCAGTCAGAGTGATTAGCCAGAGGAGGGACGGGCCCACGTTTACTGCTAAGAGATGAGATTGAATCATCCCTTTGCATGGAAAACACTCTATTAAAGCCCTACACACACACACACACACACATGCTTAGGTCTTTATGGTGATTACGTCACCCCCTGCTGGAGCCAACAAAGAAGAGAAATGTGTCTCCACAGATGAGAAACAGCCCGACGACGACGGCGATGACTGAGTTTTCACTTTTAACACCAACATCTGTCGGCTCTGAAACATGGAGTCAGCGACATGAGAGAGGAAATCCATCCATCAGTTTTAAATACGATAGAAGAACGAGTTTATCGAAGGTTTGTTGGTGCAACTGCTTTAAAAAAAAACAAAAGAAAGTCAAATAAAGTCTCCAGTGTTTCCAGATGAAGCTGTTATTTCAGTGCTGGAGCTACAAGTTCAGGTGTTAATGCACCAAAGATGTGTTCAGGGCAAATCTGAGATCTCCAGACCACTTTGAAGGACCGCTCATTTTACTAATGTCCTCTGAGACTCTTTCATCATGAACTGAAAATATTTATAAAGAAAAAACTTTGCTATTTCAAATGAATCGATACACCTTTATTACATTATAGATAGTGCAGATCAATCATTCATTGATGATTGGCTAATAACAACGACTCACATCTGTTAATTTGCATATGAAACAGGAAGTTAGATCCAAAGTGAGAGCAGACACTTAGAGCTGATCACTGAACATGGTTCAAGTCTGACTTAAGTTAAGTTAAGTTAAAGGAGAAACAAACACTTTTTCCTTGTTGTGATGATTTCTTTACAAAAATAAGTTTCTGTGGTGGGGAGAGCAGGCGCTCTGCGATCGGATAGTAATGTCTTTCCAGGACGTTTCAGAGTTAGGCTATCTGAAGTGAGTGATTACATGCAAAAACACAAAGTTTATACTGTTATACTGTACACTATATGAGTTCAGTGGTGTGTCATAAGGATTCGAGTCATGTACCATAGATATTTGATTGTTTTTTGAGTGTTTGTTGTGGTTGAAAGAATTGCCCCCATTGGTCAGCGTTGTCGCTATCCCTAGCGCCGTCTAGCCATGGTGTAACTCCAGTTTGCCTGCATCAATTTTAGTCGCGTTTTTTGCTCCCCCCAACACTGGGTGACCATCAGGACAACTATTTAGGGGTCAAAAAAGGCCGGAATTCTCCTTTAAGTTAAAGGGGAACTACAGTATGTGTTCCCCTTCTCTGTGTCTCTAACCCTCCTCTCCTCCATGTGCATTTGTTTTCAACGAAGCCGGTGAGAAATCAATCCATGAAGCAGTGGATAACGTTATTTATCATCTACAATCTGTGTAGTCTTATCTGTCATAAACAAGAGATTCTCCTTGGAACTAGTACAAGTCATTTATTTAACCATAGGACTCTGAAGCTGCTTCATTAAGGTACAAATGTAGCATAGTTCCTCTTTAAGATAAGATAAGATTTTTCTTTCTTCTTCCCACAGTGGGGATGTTTTACAGTGATGCAGCAGCAGCAGACAGCAGTGACAGGAATAAAAGAGCACAGATAATGAATTAGTCAAGAGGCTGAAAACACAGAAACACCGAGTCTCTTTAAATGAAGCTTCACTGTTTCACTGTCACTCAGCTGAGATCGAACTGACAGGTGAAAGAGGTTTTTAATTAAGTCTGTACTAATTGAAACACGATGTTACACTGAAGGTCTCGGTGACAAAGGTCTGAGGTGTCTCTCTCTCTCTCTCTCTCTGTTAATTTGTCTTTTGTTTTGTCGTTAACCTCCAAACTGTAGGAGCTGCTGAAGCTTCATGATTAGTTACAGACAGAAATCCTGACAGTGATGAAGAATACACCTCTCCATTTATAAGTCTCTGTGTGTGTTACAAATGATGCTTTAGGCTTAACACGCTACAGATTTACACTTTAATCTTCTCTACCTGTTTATTTTAAATGTGTGTTGTGTGAAATCTTAAATGTGTGTTTGACCTGTTTGTTTTCTCTGCGGATGGCAGAGACCGTTAGTGTGTGTGTCACTGTCTGTGTGTCTCAGGTTTCTCCACCGTTAAAGCGATGATGCACGGACGTCACAGACTCAACATCTGGAAATAAATCTGTCAGTCTAGCTCCTCTATTAGTGTTTTATTATTAAATTTATTCATTTACACTGCAGCGCTCAGAGATTATAAACCTGAACCTACATTTTTATTTGAGCCGCTGTGTCTTTATCTGTTTGTTCCAGCAAGTATCTTCTCCTTATTAACCTAAGCTCTTATATCTGACACTTATTCTGAATCTGATTTACATAACACGTTACAACATCATGGTGCAGTCTGCATAGAATATAGAAATTTACTCCAAACAGCTTCTGAGTACACAAGTCTTCAAATATGTGTCAGACACAGTGTTTGTCAAGTCAAGTCAGTCTTTATTTATACAGTGGAGCTTTCTCAGTTCATACAGAACAGGTCCAGCTTTATAACAGCAGAACAGTTTGTGCAGATTAGAATAAAAAAATTAAAAGTTTCTTCTCTAAAGAAGCTGATATTCAGTCCGAGTTATCACTTCCCTAATGAGCGTGTTTAGTCAATGTACTCAATTTAAAAGTGTGTTATAAATAATATCATCCTCACCTCAGCTTTCTATGGGGTCGTTATTCTTATTTCTTTATTTATTTTTGCAAATTAATTAACAGTCTGCTCCTTTCCTATATGAAAATGATATAAAACCTAATCTTCACATCATCCTAATATCAAAAACGGTGTATTTAAAAACCTCTGGCTTGTAAACTGCACAAGAAAGACACAATAAATAAAGTGGCTAAACTTTATATTGTTTTTTTATTATAATAATAGTAATATAATAGTTTCTTAGCAAAGTTACAAGGTGCTGTGCAGATGAAAAATAACTTCAGATACATAAAACAAAGGGGGAAAAAAATGTGACAAATAAACGAGCCATGGAAAGAAAGTAAAATCCTGTGGCCAATGTTTTGTAAAACCAAAATATTACAATATAAATCACAATTTTAAGATGAAACTTCAGTTTTAATACTTGTTTGCCTCCATCAGCTCAGCTCTGTAACAGTCTTTTAAAATAAAATTCACACGCAAACTTTGGCTCGATGTTCCTCCGAGCTGCCAACATCATGACTCAGCATATTTCTGCCTCGTGTCTCAGAGTGAGTGAGAAGAGAGACGAAGGTAAACAGGAGGAGAAACGTCCAGATCTGAAACAAACAACAGCTCATCTGTCACCACAAAAAAAGTGTTTTTATTATCGGCAGGAAAACGTTGTTGAACCTTCATGGGAACCGTTGCTCTCTCTCTCTTCTTTGGACCCGGGTTCAGGTCTGACATCACTGACAGGGTCCTGGACTGAGAGCAGGGTCTGATCAGATCCAGCTGGTGGGTTTCTGGATCTGGATCTGATCTGAACTTGTTTGCGATTAAAGGGATAGTTCAACATTTTGGCAAATTGGCCCATTGCCATAATCTCTATAGACATAGCAGTACGTTTATTACCTTTAATTGTCAGTGCAAGTTATTTTTAGAACGGCGGAGCAGAGCCACAGGAACGTGCATCAGCTGTTCTGCATGAATTTACCTCTAAAACAACTCTGTCTCGTAACGTTCTGTTATTATCTCATAGCGTGGTGAATGTGCAGGTCACAACTTGTCCACTAGAGCGTTGTGGAGTTGTTAGATTGTGTATTTGATGAGTTTGATAAGGGAAACCAAGAAATCCCATGAGCCTCCGTAGTGTAGCTCTGAGCAGCTCACGGCTCTGCTCTGCCGTTCTAAAAAAATAGCTTGCACCGACAATTAAAGGTAACAAACCTACTGCTATGACTATAGGGATTATGGCAATGGGCCAATTTGCCAAAATGTTGAACTATCCCTTTATACCCAGATGTAATACAGATATTTCACTGGCGTGAACGTCAGTGCTGCGTAGGAGCGACCGTGTTGAAGATGTAAATAAAGTGTTGGTCAGTTTGTTATTGTCCGGTGGAGATGAACAGATCCCACTGTTCCCCGTCTGGCTGCTGAACAACGGGCTCCTTTCTCTACTGGTCTGGGACCAGTCCAGTGAGACCAGGCAGCTGCTGGACTGGTCGACTAAGCTGGTCTCCTCTCTGAGGCCTGAGACCCCCACCCCCTCCCCACTGCAGAGGGAAGAGTGAGGTGAACAGTGTGACAGCGTTTATTCTCAGGGCAGAGTCACTTTTAGCAACATCAGGACAAGACAAGAAAATTTGTTTTATTTTGCCGTCGGCCGCGTTTGACTGAAGACGAGGAGAGAAAAGTGTTTCCACAAATATAATCAGACCCAGAGTTATAAACCCAGAGACCCCATGCTGTTACATATATGTAACAGCATGGGGTCTCTGGGTTTATACAGTCACACATATGTGATGTTATTCCCTCATGCTGTTATTATACTCACATATGATATTATAGTACTCCCCTTCATTATTATCATCAACATCATTATTTCTACTATTTTTTAGTTAGTAATAGGGTTTTAACATTAAACGACAAACAGGACGGACAGTATCACCATCACCTGTGGGTATATAACTGTTATGCTATAATAAAGTACTGTAAGGTCTTAATCTCACCCTGTAAAATGCCTGGAGATGTTGTATATTATAATTTGGTGCTCTATAGTATATATCAGAATAAAGATCAGAGTAGCTTTTATTGGCATGTTGTCATGACAACTGCAAGAAATTTGATTTGCAGTATAGTGAAAAACACAAGAAAAAGGGGATAATTACATACAATGGTGACAAAATATAAATAAAGACAAAATAAAGAAGACAGTAGCAGTAAAGGTCCAGGTCAGGATGTTAAATCTGGGTTGACTGGACTTGGTTGTAGATTCTTGTTCATAAATGTTATTTAGATCCATAATTTATTTAAAAAAAAATATATATAGGCTATATATTGTATAACGATACATGTGTATGGGAAATTGAGTATTCTGCTGTGGTGCATATATTATTGTAGACATGTTTGTAGTTGTAGTAAATGATTATTTTGTTTATGCTGTAAAGCATCATCACAAAATTTTGAGTCCAGAAACTGACTGATTTAGTAAATGTCGAGCACCAAGTCGGTGTCAGACCAACCTCAGATACTTGTATTTAGAACAAACACCTGTTTGACTTTTGAGTATAGTTTAGTTTTCACAACAAGTTTGGATTAATGTAGTTAATTAATTTTAGACACGAGTTAGAACAAGGTCAGTTTAGCAGAATGAAGTGTCGAAGACTTTGATAAAACAGTCACATCAACGACAGAAGAGCATCACTGGGAGAACAGGACCAGATTGTGAATAAAACCACCAGTGTGGTAAAACTAATGTGAAAACAGACACTGATTCAGCTTCAGTCAACCACTAATCAGAGGATCGGTGGTTTGATTCCCAGCTTCTCCAGTGTACATGTCAGAGTGTCAGTGGGCAAGATACTGAACCTCAAAGTGCCTCTGATGTGTCATGTGACCGCAGCACTTTGAGTGGTCGTTAAGACGGGAAAATCACTTTACGAACACGGCCCATTTACCAGTTTCCATTCGTGTGGTGTGTGTGCATGTGTGTGTCCGTGTGTGTGTGTGTGTGTGTGTTTGTGTAGACGTGTGAACAGGTGAATGTTTGTAAATCACTGTGAGTGGACGATGATGCAACTGGAGAAGTGCAGCTTGTTAATTAATCATCTCACTTTTCCCGTCAGAGGTAATTGTAGCTTATTTTTGCAGTGTTGCGGCTTTTAAAGATGGAAGCACTTGAATTTCTGACAACATTTAATAGCAAAATTATTGTTTTTGTTGAAGAAACAGAACCAGGTGTAAACTGAATCACCCAGTATTAATGACCTTATGAAACACTTTAGAGAACAGCGCAAGAAGCTTTTGTTTATGCTGACATATTCATGTTCATTGTCCTTTTAGCTCTGGTTTGGTCTCCGCCAGTTCTTGAAGAAAAGAGGCCGCCGGGCTGTTTAGCTTACTATTTAGCATTTAGCAGCTAATTGGCTAGTTGCTAACATTAGCTGTGTCTCAATTTGGGGGATGCGTCATATGGAGGACGGATTTGATGGTCGGCGACTGTCGGGTCCATCGGATTCTGCACCTGAAATACGTTTGTTAAATCGGCATCAGTTGGCATTTTTGGACTGAGACGACTCCCAGTCAGCGCTCTCGTGTTTAGTCGACTTATAAGCTGTGTCTCAGTTCAGGGGATTCATCTTTCGGAGGACGCAAAGGCCGATTACGTCACAGCATTGCAACAAGGACTGTCACAATTCAAAAGCTCCTCCAAATCTAACTTTCTCTTGCCTGTTCTAGGAGGACACATCGCACCTATCCTTCGTAGCCTCCCATAGGCTATCCCAAAATTCTTTGCACGCCTTTAATCCTTAGCCACCTAGCATGCTAGCTAGGCGGAAAGTTTAGGCAGCTTCTTGTAAGATCAGAGCCTCCGACCAGGTGTCCCAGCTCTCGTCTCTGCGGCAACGCCACACAAATGTAACGCGCCCCGTAACCCGTAATCTCTTGTTTATGACAGATACTACACAAATATACATGGTAACATGGTAGATGATAAATAACGTTATCCACCGCTCAATGGGTTGATTTCTCACCAGATTTGTTGTAAACAAATGCACATGGAGGAGAGGAGAGTTAGCAAAACAGCAGAAAAGCGACCGACTTGCAACATTGATTGCATTGGGACATGATCAGGAAATGCTCCGAAGGCCAGACCGTCCCATTTACCAACAGATCATGCAACCGTAACTCCAGAGACGTTGCCTCCGTGAACCTCTGAAGGATCCAGACCCTGAGTTAGGACAACAATTATCTACACAGGTAGCTGTCTGCTGTGGCTGCTAACATCGACACCATTTGATATAGGTGCTAATAAAAAAATATTGATCAGTGCAGATTGCAGGTTATAAATCATATGTATTGGCCTGTGTTGCTGCTGCCTTGGGCTCTGTGCACGATGCAACATGAAGTGAAACACTGATAAGGTCCAGCTCCTGTGTCGGCCCATCAATATAACATTATTGCAGGGCAGTGGTGGTGGTGAAGCCTCCTCGTGCTCACGATACTGAGGTGGATCCTCAATCTGATCTCTGGAGTCTTTCTTGTCTATGTGATTTTTTCCAATCGGTTCGTTTCATTTTCCCGATGCTGGAAGGAAAATAATGAGGTCTCGCTGAGGTTTTCACTTGACCACAACATTGTTTTCCATGGAAACTCATTACACACTGCTGTAGCCTATGCCTGCACATACACACACGCACGCTGTCTGCCTTTGTACCCGTCCACCAGGTCGTTGCCAGCTCGGTCTGCCGCCTGCTGACTGGCTGACTGTCGCTGCCACGCCAACAGATTTATTGGCTGCCTCCCACCTGTGCTCTGACAGCCAGCAGAGAGAGAAGTTGAGTGTTGACTCAGGACGTCTGTGCCTCTCTCTTCGCCCTTGATCTCGCTCGTCTGCTTCGTTCCTCACCAGCAGGGAAGATATTTGCCCTTATATATATATATATTAATCTGTGCAGGAGCAGTGCATGAATAATTGAGCGGTAAAGCTCTGACTTTAATCTGAAGCAGCTGGTGGCTAATACTTAGCATACACTTGCTAGTCTGATGTCGTTAAGACACTTTCCTGCAGTATGATTAAGATATTAAGGATGTGCATGATCTTTTTTCTTCTTCTTCAAGACAGATGCAATTATTGGAAAATACAGCGCTGCCACTTTCTAACCTATTTTCCTGTCATTGATTTTGTCAGCTTGAACACTTTCACACTCGATCACTGCTGTAAACCTCACGCAAGCATCTCTTCACACTGAGGAAGAAAAGCTGCGACTGTTGAGGAGGAGGTTCGATATTTTTAGTCTAATCTGTTGATGAAGGTGTGTTGAGACTTTACAGAGACTGACGGATGATGAAAAGTTAAACGCTAAAATTGAATCAAAACTGAGGACGATCAAACCAAAACAATGACTTTTAAAGATGCTAAAAATCCACTTAGACCCGAAGAACTGCAGAATTTGGTGTTTACCTGTTGTTTTGGTTGTTTTTAACACAACAGTATTGATCATAGCAGTTTTAAAATATTTTTGCCCTATCTCAAAAACCGCAGTTCCTTTAATGGCCACTAGAGGGTGAGTCAGTCTCTCCATAGACTCTAATGTTAAAAAGTCCAAATAAACATCTTTACAGCTTGAGGGCGTGGCTTATTTGAGTGACAGGTGGCTGACCACACCTCTCTGCCCATATTTGGATAAGTTGGGGGTAAGGGGGCGAGTCAGGCACTGCCAAGATGGTGAAAGCAGAGCAGCTGACTTTTAGCTCTTCAGAAACCCGTAGGTGATGTCAAACACTATAAACGTTGCCTGAACGCTTAAACAGATGCTATTGTCAATTAAATAGGCAACATTTTGTCCCATTTAGTCACTTAAATCAGTCGACGCAGTGAGATTTATAACATTCACTGACACAGACTCATATATTAGTTTGATGTAAGTAGCGTTCGTTGACATCTCTGGACGTCTCAGCCGTCACTGTTTTATATTTTCAGACGCTGTTACAGCTTCAAAATGTCTCCTGGGTATTTCGTGCCAGTGCTCGTTGGTTTGACATTGTTGACACTTTTCATTTCAAGGTTTTGTAACAGAAAACGTCGTCTGTTCCAACTTGGGATTTCTGTCTGTCTTATCCAGTCACCTCTGTCAGCTTTGGTCAAGTCTGAGCTCCTGTGGGGGAAGGACTCAGTCTCTGTGTTTATATTATGATTCGCTGTAGCTGTAGAAGTAAGCCCTCACTCCTTCTTCAGACATCCTCATGTCAGACTCCAGTGTTGCATCAGTAATAACTAGTTGTCATGACAATTTTCTGTGTTTAAAATTATGCTAATTGTCAGGTTCATGTACCTCGCGGCTCCAGGTTTGATGTTTGCAGTTAGAAACACACAGTCCAACCACAAAAATAAAAGTCTAGAATCAATAAGATTAAATTTAATAACACAATAACTAATGAATAACTAAGTCTTCAGATTAGATTTAATAAATAGAGCTCTGAGTACTTTATTAAAGGGAAAACATGGAGCTAAGTCAGGGGTCTTCAAAGTTTTTCAGGCCAAGGAACCCCAATGGAGAAATGGAGCAGGGACCCCCTACTATATATTGTAAATAAAAAAATTTGTAAAAAAAAAAAAAAAAATTATGTTAAATTGGGCCTATTGCCATGTATAAATTGTGCACTCATATTCAAATATTCATGTTTTTATTTTAAACAGACCTTGTGAACTCATACCAATGTCACTATCAACAGTGTATGTCAATTGTATGATCAGCATCATCATTTATTCTAAACATATTTATGGAAATGAAAAAATATTTCTTTTTAAATATTGTCTAATCAACCAAAA
Source organism: Trachurus japonicus (assembly GCF_045865225.1). Classification (NCBI taxonomy): domain Eukaryota; kingdom Metazoa; phylum Chordata; class Actinopteri; order Carangiformes; family Carangidae; genus Trachurus; species Trachurus japonicus. The sequence continues at coordinate 17,638,758 of NC_140919.1, read as the reverse complement.
CATCCCCCTCCCCCCAGTACCTCTGCAGACCCCCCGTTGAAGAGCTCTGAGCTAAGCTCAAGACTCCATATTGATTTCTACATTCAAAAATATCAATATACCTGTTCACCAAGCACAAAGCATAATCAGGTTATTATGGGGCAATAAATAAAAAATAACAGAATTTCACTCAATATCACTCTTCAGGTCAAACCACAGCTTCTTCTCTTCTCTGTTCTTTTTGCCTTTTTGTTATCCGTTCAATTTACCAGTTGAATTGTCCTGTGGCGTCGGACTTGTATCAGAACCTCCTCCGAGACAATAAATTCATATTTCCCTGGGTTTGAAAATGTTTCCAGACCTTTTAACCCAGCCTTTCCTCATATGAAAACTCTTTGCTTGACAAATGTGAAAAAAAAGAAAAGAAAAACCTTTAAATATTAACACAGGCTCTAACTTACAATGAGGCGATAAGGACAAGCTCTTCAAAAAGCTCTTAATCTCTCTGCACAGTCCAAGTCTTTCTTTCTCTCCACTCGTCCTCTGAATCATTCTTCCCGTCCTCCAGCCCAGGTCCCAAATCGTCCACTCCTGCCGTCCCTCACTGAACGAGCGCCATTGTTCCCCTGAGGCCGTTGTTGACTTTACAATAACTGTGGAGAAAACAATGAAACATCCACGACGTCTAAAAATATAAAGGATTACGGCAGAAGCTGCTGGTGACGCTGGTGTGAGTAGGAGACGATGAACGACTGAGCAGAAAAGGTGATTCAAGGCGGATTAAAGCTTTTAATAGGTTTTAATGATCTTCTCTCACGAGGCTCAGAAGCAAAAAAGAAAAAAAAAACTTTTACAGTTGGTGAATTGAGATGGTTTTAATGGATCACGTGTCGTTAATCCGACCGTTTTCTCCTTCTTCACTTGCCGTGAAGCTCTGGAGCGTCGACTCTCATAATATACGACACAAAGAGGCTCCGAGAGGCCACGGCCTCATGTCATAAGGCCATTTCTTCCAGTGAAAGAAAATAAATATCCTCAAAGTAAGTCATAAATATGAGATAAAAAAAAGTCATTGTTATGACAGAAAAAGTGGAAATTATGATATGACAAATCAAAATTATAAAAGATGTATTCAATTTAACAGTGGTGGATTGTGAATTCATAGATGAGAACTTAAAATGTGGCTTTGCAGCTAATGAAATACTTTAGTTGTTTGTAAATTCACATGGGATTGAAATAAGCAGCCGCACTTTTGAAAGGATTTTGAGAGAGAAGAAGCTCTGGTGTTGAAAAGTTAAAACTGAAGTGGCAGCAAATGGAGATCTTTGGTCAGCACCAGCATCCTGATTTCATATAGAAAACCCAACAAGATCACGAGAAATACAGAAAAGGTCACTGTTGTTGGAAATGTACAACCAACATAACAGAAAATATTTATTTAAAAAAAATATATATATAATAAGACAACAATAAAAGACCCCTCTGTTCCTCCCACAGCCTGTTTCCCTCCTGCAGAGAGCAGCTACTGGAGCTGATGAACATCTTCTGTAACGATTGTAATGACATTTAAACCTCCACAACTCAAATAGACTCATACGTTTTATTGGTTTTAACCCTTTTCTTGACATTTTCATTACGTTTATTAGCTATTTAGCATATTTATTAACTGTTCCTCAACTTTTGCACAAAAGCTCTCCTGTATTTCTACACACATGTAGGGATGATGGTGATTTTAGGATCCAAGTTGGTCATATAATAAATTCTGCCAGAATACCGGTATTTAAACAAACAATGTACTACTTTATGTATTGTTGAATACAGGGAGGTCACCGATAGCCAAACACTTGAATCATCAACTATCCTATCAATTAAAGGCAAAAAGCCCCAAAAATCTACTTTAAGATAATGTTAAATGAATAAAAAAAAAAAAAAAACAGAAACCTAGCCGTCTAAACACTGATAATGACGTTACAATGTGTAACAAGCGTTTCATTCAAGTTTAGATAAAACAAAAACTTGTCTGTCGTCACTTTAACATATAGCAGTTAATGTAAATGATAATTGTTGTTCATTATGCAGCACAGTCACATCATCTATTGCAGCGAAGCAAAGAAATTCAAATGTGACCTTTGCTGCTGCTGCTGCTGCTGCTGCTGCTGCTGCTGCTGCTGCTGCTGCACGGTGACATGGAGTCGCACCAGTTGCACCCTGAACCAACACAAACACAGAATGAATCAGATAAAACTGTGGTGATGGTTCGCCCTCCTCCTCCTCTTCCTCCTCTTCCTCCTCCTCCTCCTCCTCCTCCTCCTCCTCCTCCTCAGACACACACACACAGATGACGACGTTGTGTAGCAGAGTGTGACTCATGTTTACTCCCAGCGGACCAGTGACCTCTGGGAGCTCGGTGAATAATGGTCTCACCCACTGAGCTCCACGGCTGCCAACTCAGATAAAGACACTTTGTTAGGAAGCGACACACGATTGTGTTGTTTTTAATAGATGAATAAGTGAAAAGAAGCCAACGGCTCCGACCACAGTTTGATTTCTAACTCTCATCAATAACATTAAACTTAAAAACTGAAGCTGGGAGCCAGAGATTACCAGTGGTTTCTTTTAGATGGTTTCTCAGTGAAATTAGTTGTAAAAGGTAACTTATTGATTGTTTCAGTTGATGGAGCAAAGAACAGACTATTTGATGATCATATTTATTAAATATCAACCTTGTTACCTACAAATCTGGGTTTTTTAAAATGTCATTTGGACTCTTATTGATCTATTATATATATATAACCCCCCCTTACCTCTGCTATCCCTGTCCCAAGCCGCTTCACATCGTCTCTTAATTGGGAGCTTAACCTGAAGAAGACATCAAACTAGAGATCAAGACAATAAACTTTAGTTCAGGTAATAAACCAGGTGAGACGTATAGGAGTCGTTACATACAGCTGACCTCAGAGGTGTCACTCCCTGGTGGTCGTTTGATAGACTGCAGGTTTAAGCCACTTCCATTTATAATTACAGTCTGGAAGAGAGACTCATTAGGGTGTGAGCATGTTAAAGAAACAGGTGGAGCAGGAGCAGTAAAGTTTGATGTGTTAGCATGTATGTATGTTTAAAGGAGACATATTCTGCCCACTTTCCATAAATTAAAATAGTTCCCAGGTGTCTTGAAGACATATCTGTGACATGCTTTGGTCAAAATACCCCAAGGATCAAACATCGCAGCTCTTTTCATCCTCTCAAAACAGCACTGTTAAGAATGGCTGGTTTCAGTGCCTGTCTCTTTAAATGCAAATGAACCACTACTTGCCACGCCCCTTCCCCTCCAGGTAGGGGTGGGGTTATGTAAATTTGAAAGCTAGTTACATCACTGGAAGACAACTGAGGGAACAGCTCGTAAAACCACGTGGATTTTAACCTAGGGAGCCTGAAAATTACATATTTTTTTGTCAATTCTCACATTTGGGGGCTGGAAGTCAAGACAAACCCCCAAATATCTGTTAAAGAGCCTTCAAAAAGTGATATGTCCATAATATGTCCCCTTTAACCTATTCCTGTGGAGACATTCGAAGTAACCGTTGAACCACTTCACCTGTTGTGTTCCTGGTGAGGACGCTGATCAGTGCTGATATGATGTGGTGACCGGTCCGACTACTTCCTGGTCGTACTCACACCACCGGCTGAAGTGTGTGTGTGTGTGTTGTTGGTGTTAAAGCAGCAGCGAGACAGGTGGTGTCAAACCTGCGTCTCGGAGGATGTTTTTTTCGTGTTGGCAGGATTTTCTAGCACCTGAACGTGTCGAGCTCCTCCTCAGTGGTCGGACGTGTCAGCGTCAGTGTGATCGTCAGCTGCTGTGGTGACGGCTCGGTGTCTGACTGTGCATGAACGCAACTTGATTAAACAGTGAGGAGGCTGCAGGCAGGAGAGTCGACCCTGTGGAGGAACAGTAACTCAGTGAGACAGATGTAAACCCAGCTGTTCACAGCCTCTGTGCTATGTCTGCAAACCCTGCTGCACGAGAGGAGAAGGAAAGGAGGAGGTTTTCTCACCTCCACTGCCACACACACACACACACACACACACACACAGACAAGCTGAGTGGGTGATAAATGATCTATGGAGGAGACAGAAACACAAAGGGGCAGTTGGAGGAGAAATAAGCTGGTGTACCAGGACCACAGTGTTAAACACATGTTTTTACTGTACTAAAGAAATTATTTTATATAATTGGATGAAAATAATGTGATCGCTTCCTCGTCACTAGGGCCTGATCAATATGTGAGTTTTGGGAATAATGCTAATACTAATTTTAGGGGTTTAGAGTTCTGGTAAATGATTAAAGAGTTTGCTTTTGGTTATAAAAGAGTTTCATATTAATGTGGATGACCCACGTTACCCACTTGTTAATGGGTCCATTTTCGATAAATATATCATTTTGTCTTTATAGTTGTTATTATTATTTAGTGGTCGGCTCACCCAGCATTTCCTAGTTTTGGTTTCCCGCACGCTGCCCGGCGGGTCATGGGAATAACGCCACCTGATTGCTAGTTGGCATCGTTTATGGTTGGAACTACGTTGGTATATGATCGACTTCCAACCTCTGACGTTCGTTCTTGATTAAAGCAGAAGTAAGCGATCCGGTCGTTTTGGGTAATGCTGCGTTCCAGGCAGGCTTTTGAAATCGTAAATTACAGCTTCAAGTCACAACTTACGACTTTGTAGCGTTCCAGGCAACCCACTCGTGTTTTTCCGACCTGTTTTACCTGTGAAAGTGCACTATAACGGCCACTCGTAACTTCCGACCCGTGAACTCGTACCAGATCGAACTGGTACAACTTCACAGGTCGGAAAAACACGAGTTACGAGTTGCCTTGAACGCACCATAACAGTCCTCGTCCCTACGTCACCACATTCAGGCGCATCCCTTGGCTGCACACACAGCCCTGCATGCCGTTCTCTCTCCTCATTGGATAGAAATTGTAGGATACGAGAAAAGTTTTCTCCTCGGCTCAGAGCAGAGCAGAGTGACTGACAGACCCGTGTTTCGGTCCAAACACTCTATGTAAGTGATTGCTGTCGGAAGATATAACTATTTAAGACTTAGGCTATATTAACACAAAAATATCGCTTACTTCTGCTTTAATGAAAACATTTTTGGCAAATGCTTTCGCTTTCGTCTGTCTTGCGCCTGTCCAAGAATTTCACCGTGTGCATGGAGGCTCATGGGAAATGTAGTGTGAAAACACTTTCCGAAACTCCTTGTAGTCCCTTTAATAGTCTGATATTTCTCATGTTTACATTACATGTGGTGACATTTATTGACCATGAAAGTCCAAAAATAAAGTGTATAAAGTGTTAAAGGGATAGTTCAACATTTTGGCAAATTGGCCCATTGCCATAATCGCTATAGTCATAGCAGTAGGTTCATTACCTTTAATTGTAGGTGTAAGCTATTTTCAGTACGGCGGAGCGCAGCAGCTGGCTGCTCAGAGCTACGCTATGGAGGCTAATGGAATTTCTTGGTTTCCCTCATTAAACTCATCAAATTCAACATCCCAAAACTCCACAGCGCTTTTGTAGACAAGTTGTAACCTGCACAACCACCACGCTATGAGATAATGACGGAACGATACGAAACGGAGCCGTTTTCGAGGTAAATACAGGGTAAATACGGAGACTGCTTGCTGAAAAACTGTCCCTGAACGCAACGCGCATCAGCGGTTTTGTATGAATTTACCTCGAAAACGGCTCCGTTTCGTATCGTTCCGTCATTATCTTATAGCGTGGTGGTTGTGCAGCTCACAACTTGTCTACAAAAGCGCTGTGGAGTTTTGGGATTTTGTATTTGATGAGTTTAATGAGGGAAACCAAGAAATTCCGTTAGCCTCCATAGCGTAGCTCTGAGCAGCCAGCTGCTGCGCTCCGCTGTACTAAAAATAGCTTACACCTACAATTAAAGGTAACGAACCTACTGCTATGACTATAGCAATTATGGCAATGGGCCAATTTGCCAAAAGGTTGAACTATCCCTTTAATGGAGTGAATTTGTGAAGATGCCAATTTCATAAAACAAACAGATCAGGTCAGTTTTTGACCCTGGACGACAGGAAGACGATACAAAGGTTCAGTCTTATTTATTAATTTCATGCCTAAGTCGTCTCTGTCTCTGTTACAGATAAAGGGACAGATGATGACTCATCTGAGCCTCATGGTGCTGAGACAAAAACTATATTTTCAGAGCTGAGATATGAAACTCAAGGCTTTACAGACTCGTGGATCAGAGTGAGAGCAGCTTATAAATCCACTTATTGTTTCCTGAATGTGATGATTAAAGAGAAAATAGATAAGTCTAGACTATCAGTATGGGAATATCAGGCCTGAGTGAAATGATCCACTGTGGTTCAATAGATCAGTGTTCAGACTCTGAGGCGGTCATGACGACCTGAAAGGACTCAAACTGTAGGTGTGCATGTTCAGTTATAACTTTATTTATATTAAAGCAGAGTTTGCAAAGTGCAAATGTAATGACAGAGATAAAGTGGAGTCTGACACAAACACAGTAAATAACAAGATGATATGACTTTTTTTTTCATCAAAGCAGACAAAACTCTGTGGTTGGATTTCAAATGAATACTTTAAATCAACTTTGCTGTCATAGTAACAGTAGGGAATAACATGGTTAGCAACCATTTTCTGGGAAACGTGCTCTCAGACTTTGGGATTGATGTGTATTGTCTAAAATATGAGCACAAATACATTTGTTTTGGCTTTATGTTTAAAACTGTTTCCATTTCTATATTTGTTTGTGTTTTATATGAATGTGTCTGAGTGATTGGATCTCGAATGTTCCCTTAACGCATCATGGGTGAGACGGGCGTTACAGTAAGTCCAGGTCCGATCAGACTCTTTTATTCTTTTAAAAACTCATCATGCTGAATATTTCTCGACTTGGTCAGGACTGCACGACCTTCACGACCTCAGTCTCCAACATTCTGGCCCTGGCTGCAGCCGACATGGGAAACTGACTTAAAGGTGTCGTATACAGAGTCAGAGAGCGGGGGAGAGAAATCTCAGGGATGAGAAAAATACAACGTCGAGGGAACAAGACTGATCCAATTAGAGATTATAAATAGAGTCGGTGCTGGACTCTGTCCAGGGTTTATGGAGTGGGCTGACAGCTCAGAAATGTAAATGTGCTTTGGATTCGCCCCAAAACTTCAGGGGTTTAGTTCTGTTATTGTGCATCATATATTATTTTTATTACAGAGAAATAACTGGATCAGATCTCCTGTTATTCTCCTTTATAGTTTGTTTATTCTGGGTGATTTAAGTGACTGTGCAGAAAACTGAGACTTTTAGTGTTCAACCTGCCTTTGTCACTCAGTTTGTATGTCAGTAGCTGCACCATGTTTCCATCCACTCGTCAATTAATCAAATTATCTAAAGATCACTATAAATATTAATGTAACTAAAGCCGAAGATTTACATCCCAGAACTTTACATCAAATAAAAATCTGTGCGTAACGACGTCACACGCTGTTTTGTGATCAAATCGTTGTATCGAATACATGTCTTGCAATTTAAAGTTCTGCACCGAATGTGCAACAGGCCAAAGGTCTGATGAGCCGCTGGAGTTGTTTGCCTTGGAAACCACTGAGTGGCACGAACGCCAGCCATGGATCGCATCTACCAAGAAATGGTAGATATTGCACAGGTTATAACAGTGCTTATGTGCCCACTGACTGACATAGTACCAAGCTGACATCAGAACAGTGTCATCTTAAATGCTACATGACGCCAGAGGCGACCTGTGGTTTGGGAACAGCAGCGCTCCTGGAGACTGTGGTTGAAGTGATTTAGGACCAAGCCAATTTGACCTGTTGTGCACCGTTATAACCTGGGAAATATGGAGAAGAATTGATGTAAAATGTGATTGCAATTCACAATTGAACTGTTTCCATCAGCATTTATCACAATAACCCTTTTATCAATCAAGAGAGAATCCGATGAGATCGACAGCACAAACTTTTTGTCGCCCCACCCCCGACCATGTGCATTTGTTTACAACGAAGCTGGTGAGAAATCAATCCATGAAGCGGTGGATAACGTTATTTATCATCATGTGTATATTTGTTTAGTCTTATCTGTCATAGACAAGAGATTACAGGTTACAAGGTGCGTTACGTTTGTGTGGCGGTGCCGCAGAGACGAGAGCTGAGACATCGGGTCCGAGGTTTTGATTTTACAAGGTTGGTTTTCAGCCAAGAGACGCTAGTGGAAGGCAGAGAGCCTCCATTCTCCCTTGAACTAGTTACAAGTCATTGATTTAACCAGCACTAGGACTCTGGAGCTGTTTGATTAAGGTAAAAATGTAGTATAGTTCCTCTTTAATGCACATAAAAACATGGGTGGATGGAAACGTAGCTACAGACGACACACCCAGCACTCGATCCCAAAGTCCTGCTGGTTGTGGTCCAGATCCGTGGAGGAGGGTGGTGGTGGATGACCTCCATTGGAGGCCTGTGTGTGTGTGTGTGTGTGTGTGTGTGTGTGTGTGTGTGTGTGTGTGTGTGTGTGTGTGCGTGTCTTTCTCTCTGTAGCGTGGGATTCTGGTCCGAAGCCAAACACATCATGAGTCTCCCAGCATCTCATCTGCTTTCTATTTGCACGCTTCTCGTGCAGCCTCTTGCTGTTTATCGCTTCCAGAGACGCTGGAACTGGAAGCTGACGACATATGGGAAAGTCCACATGCTGATAGAGATGGAGAGTCTGCAGGTTGAGATGTGTGCCGCTGCGTTTTCTGGACTGGTGTATGTTTTTCTTGTTGAGTGCAGAAAAACACTTTGTGTAGCTGAGCTGACAGGAGGAGGAGGAGGAGGAGGAGGAGGAGGAGCAGCAGCCTGGGAGGAGAGTCTGAGCTGTAACGATTAGATCAGTGGTCTCAGGCCACGTGTAAGCGAGAGCCGAGGGCATCGCTGCACCAGCTGTGTTAACCAATTAGCACAGTTTGTCTCAGAGAGGAGGAAACGGCCGCTGCAGACGAGTCGAGTCGCCGCTCAAACCTCCAGGGCCTCGGTGGGAAGTGGTTTCAGACCACTTACCCAGACAGTAGGAGGCGACGCTTCAGCCTCCAGCTGCTGCTGTTGCACTTCATCTGAATTAGTTTACAAGAACAAAAGTTTTTAATTTAGAAAATTAAAAAATGACATCATCTCCAGCCTGGTCGACCACTCAGAGCTTTATTAACCCTTTCACTCACACATCACTCATCTATTAGTACATTATGGATCAGTGTTTTATCCAACCGAACATGCAAACTGGAGGAGCCGGGAATTAGTAAATTAATTGCTTTTTATTTGTTAAAAATGTGTTAAAGGGACAACAAGGATATTTGGTTATAAAAAAGTATCACATTAATGTGGATGAATCTACGCTATACCCACACTTGTTAATCGGCCCATTTTCGATAAATATATCGTTTTGTCTCTATCGTTATTTTGTTATTATTAGTGATGGCGGAAATGCTGGTCGAGCCGACCAGCGTTTTTTACTTTCGGTTTTGCGGCGAGTTATGAGAATAACGCAGCAGAATCGCCGTTTATGGTTGGAACTACGACGGTATGTGATTGTGATCTTCGAACCTCTGACTTTAATTCTTGATGAATGAAAACATGAGTCCGTCTTGCGCCGGTCAAAGAATTTCACGGTGCGCGCGGAGGCTCATAAATTTAGTGTGAAAACGCTTCGCTTTTCCAAAACTCCTCGTTGTCCCTTTAATTGCACATAAAAAAAAACATTACTAGCATTAAAAGGAATTATTATCACATTAACTAACATGGAGCAAACATAACAAATGCACCAAATTAACAAATAACGTGCACAACTGAATCACACTACAGACAAAAGTGGAGAAAAGGGAAACTTAAAGTAAAGCAAATTAACATTATGTGAGAAACTAAACTGAAATGTGGATCGTTAACGATATAGTATCTAATGGGTCATACGGTGGACATCTGGACAACGACAGTTTCAACAACGATCATGTAGAAGGTCCATACAGATCCAAGTGGAGGTGGTGGAGACCAAAAACAGAGCAAAAAGGACAAAGATTATCGAATTTACAAACCAAACAAGTGTTTCTTTGTTTTGTTTTGATGTGTAAATAATCCGATTTTTCCTCACATATCTAATTTGATGATGATTCGTCAAGGTTGGATTGAAGTGGTGGTAGTGGATTACATAAAGCAGGTTTCACTTTGTACCAGACCTTGTTATCACTCTGTTTTCCATCATGCTAATTTTTTAAGTGTGAGCTCATATACGGGTAACAGCTGCAGCAGATGCTTCAATATCCATATTTCCCCCCACAGGAAGTGAGTAAAGGTGCTGGTGGTGGTGGTGACAGTGATGCAGCGGCAGCAGGAAACATAATCACATCCAGCTCTGTGGAAACCTCGTTACTGCTTTTTAGCCAACTACCGGAGTAGAAGTAATACGTTTTGAGGCGTTTATCTCACTTAGATGTAAATACAGATTTATGTTTGCACCTTTCTCCTTTTTATTTCGGCCCACGGCAGCGGATGTGTCAACCTTCAGCCACAGTCTTGTTTCAGTCGCATTGAACTGGAGATGAGTGAGTAACTGCAGCAATAAATCGCAGCAGCGTGTCGAAGTGACCTGAGATCACAGGCTGTTTGTTCCCGGGAGACGTCTGTATGGAATCACAGGAAGTAGCTGACGTCCTTAATGGACAAACACAAAGCAACAGCATCCACACTGTTGACATGTTTTACTGTCGTGTCGAGGCCACGGGCAGGAAAACAGAAAAATAAGAGAGAAGTGAATGTAAAAGCCTTTTAATGTAGGAATGTGACACAGTGTCATCGGATGTGAATAACACTGTATTTTTCCTACCTACTCACATCTGTGAACCCATGCACTTCTGCACACGTTTAATGTACTGTATTAGCATATTGACTCTATTCAATGTAACAGTGTGTGTAAAGTGTTGCAGACAGTTGTATTCAGACCAGCTACAACATAAAGTGGTTCACTCAAAGTGCAGCAGTGATAATATAATAATATAATATTAGATGGCTATCTGCTGTATCTGCTATATTTTTCTTCATAGAATTACAAGTTAGTGTTGCAAACATGCTTTTATTTTGAAGGTCAGCAGATGTTTAAGGGTCCAATTTCACTTCCCCGGTGTTTTATTTAAAGTGTTGATTTGTAAGAAGATTTGTTTGTGGTTTTAAAACCCCCAAACCATCTCAGTGTAGTTTTCCATCTCCTCTCTGGAGCTCTAGTAGCAACAGGTCGGTTTCAGCCAATCAGAAGAGAGGAGGCTCTGAGCCTCTCTTCTGATTGGCTGACTGTTTTCTGAGCAGAAATCAGAATAAAACACTCAGAGAAACCAAATCCTGCAAAGTTGTTGGATGGATGGTGGGTCCAGGTGGTGAGGGGGCGGGGCTTTGGGCGACTGCTTTGTTGTGACATCACAAAGTGACAGGAAGTCCTGACGGCTGGTTTTAAGGCTCAGTTTCTGAATACAGGCTGTGTGCATTTCTCTGTGGACTGAGGCTTTGATACTTTAACAGTATTAATATAGAACCTGCTTTATAATCACACTACACATGGACATCTACCTTTATACTGTATGGAGCTTTAATACAAACGTCTACCTTTATACTGTATGGAGCTGTAACACAAACATCTACCTTTATACTGTATGGAGCTTAAAAACAAACATCTACCTTTTACTTTCAGTGGACCGTTTTCACCTCGTGCTGTTGTTACTCTAACTCACTCTGTAAAAGCTTCTCAGTAGTTCCCCTCATCCTCACTTAACCTCAGTGCAGAGCCAGAGGCAGATTCAACAGGTGGTTTTGTCGGGTAGATCAAGGTCGACTTGGACGGGTTCAGGTTTGGCAGCAGGTAAGGCAGAGGAGAGGGCCAGAGGCGGTCGGCCCATTAACCTTCCCCTTCATTCAAAACAAACGCCGCTGCTGCACACGGCAGGAAGAAGGCACAGGTGTAAATAACAGAATAAATCACATGGTGGGGTTTCATTTCTGCCTGTGTGTGCGACGTGTGTGTTTCTGAATTCGGGGTCATGCTATTGTGCATCATAGCTCATGAATAGAAACAGAGCCGGCGTTCATGTGATCGGTAACACCTGTGTTTCTATGGAGATCTGTCTGCTGTGGAAACTGAACAGCGATGGTGGATTTGGAGCTGCTGTTTCAAGCTTAGCCTCCAGAATAAATCCAAAAATACAACACAGTGACAGATGACTCTGGGTGACCCCTGGGAAAGTGTGTAAAACTTTTTTTTTTTTTTCCTCTGGGGCTAAATTTGACCCCTGGTCTCCTGCTTCGCTTCAGGCGGCTCTGGCCTAGATTCCACCAGTGTCTGTGGTATGTGAATAAATAAATATATTCAGCTGTCAACTGATGATCATGGCTGAATCCCACAGTCTGTACCACACTCACATGTTTCTCCACAACCTCACATGTCTGTGTGTATGTATGTATGTATGTATGTGTGGTATTTTTATGGACCGGACCACAGATCTGGATTTTATATTTAGATCGCTCAAAGGTCCCATCATTTATATATTCTGTAAACCTGGCGGATATGTGAGTTTTATTTTGAATCTGATACCGAGAGAAGCGTTCAAGTCAGTCTGCAAAATCCATCTCTTCATATTCAGAAGGAATTTCAAGTGTTCGAGTGTCGCTAACGTGCCTTTATTTTGAAGGCCATCAAATGTTTTTAAAGGTCCCATATTTAATAAAATGTTCTGATTTATTTTAAGTCTTGAAGAAATATTTGTTATTTTAGGAACCTGAAACTACCTCAGTGTAGTTTTCCATCTCCTCTCTCAGCTTCTCTCTGGAGCTCTAGCAACAACAGCTCGGAGTCAGCCAATTAGAAGAGAGGAGGAGGCTCTGAGTCTCTCTTCTGATTGGCTGACTGTTTTCTGAGTGATCCAATAAAAATAGAGCAGATTTCAGAATACAACACTCAGAGAAACCAAATCCTGCAAAGTTGTTGGATGGATGGTGGGTCCAGGTGGTGAGGGGGCGCGGCTTTGGGTGACTGCTTTGTTGTGACATCACAAAGTGACAGGAAGTCCTGACAGCTGGTTTTAAGGCTCAGTTTCTGAATACAGGCTGTGTGCATTTCTCTGTGGACTGAGGCTTTGATACTTTCACAGTATTAATATAGAACCTAGAGCTGCTTTATGATCACACTACACATGGACATCTACCTTTATACTGTGTGGAGCTTTAACACAAACATCTACCTTTATACTGTATGGAGCTTTAACACAAACATCTACCTTTATACTGTATGGAGCTTTGATACAAACATCTATAAAAAACATGTGACCTTTAATTCTTTCAGACCCAGACGACCCAGTTGTTGTTGTTTTTTTGTTTGTTTTTTTGGTAGAAAGTCTCATTTATAAGTGGTTGAATTCGTCATAACCTCTAGTACCCAGTGCTCACATAATGAAAATGTAACAGATCTCTACAATTACACACGTTTTTACATCGTGCATTGTTCTTCACACAGAATAATTGGCTGTTAGTTTGGGATGTGAGAAGTTACAGGTTTTATATAATGTGTGTACAAAATGTGAGATTATTGTATATAAGTATTATATTGATTCACTATTTATAGTTTATATAAAACCTACAACCTCACCTGCTGCTTTCTGTTCCTTCGCGTGTGTGTCTGCAGTCTGAAGGCGGTCCTGTCGACCCCTCCGTCCACCGGGGCCTTGGACCTGTCCGGTATCCCTCTGACGGCCCGGGACATGGAGCGTCTGTGCGCCCACCTGCAGCGTCACGCGTCCACGGTGATGAGTCTGGAGCTGGGCTTCACTGAGCTGACGGACGAGGCCTTCCTCTTGCTGCTGCCCACGCTGGCCGCCCTGCCGCACCTGGAGACGCTGGCGCTGAACGGAAACAGGCTGACGAGAGCGGTTCTGAAGGAGCTGACGGACGCTCTGAAGGTTGTTTTTGTCAGATTTCATTACAAATAGAAATTACCCCTTTGCTTTTTGTTCCTGCCACTGTTTGTCTTTGGCAGAAACCACATACTTTGTACCTGCAGATCTTAGAAGTCGTTGAAGCCACAGAATCCAAATTTAGCAAAACAGACTCCAGGTGAGTCAGACCCTGGACCCACCGCTGATTTAATCTCTTTAAGCCTTTAGGCCTTCGCTCATTTATGTTTCTACTGCATCTTAAGAGCCGTGAAAATCAGGAAAATGAGGTACGATTTTCACAGGAGGAAACAAACAACAACAATAACAATACGGAGTCGTCATGTTGTTCTTTGTATTTACTGCTGAAGTCGACCTGTGGGGGCTCAAAACAACACTCACCATCCTTGTCAGATTACAGGCAAAAACAAACAAAACACATGGATGTAGAGCGGGGGTCAGACTGAACCCTTCCCGTCCCCATCGCAACCAGTTGTTCCATGTTTTTTTATTCACCTGTTAAGATGCTAAAGAAGCTAAACCTCTGAAAGCTCTGAAAACAAATTATTGGTTACCTGTGAAAGGTGTAATGCCAGAATCAGACTACATGAATTCAGGACAATTTTCACACAATTTGGTCGTGGTCGACACATTTCCAGCGTCGTACCCGATTATGAACGTCTGGAACGATGAACAGACACGTAGTGTAACATAACTGGCGATCAGCAATTTTGTGTCTAGGGCGCTCTACGACACCCCGACGGGTAAATTCATGCAAAACCACTGATGCACCATGTTGCCTTCAGGGGCAGTTTTTCAGCAAGTAGTCTCTGCATTTACCTCTAAAACAACTCTGTCTGGTAACGTTCTGTTATTATCTCATAGCGTGGTGAATGTGCAGGTCACAACTTGTCCACCAGAGCGTTTTGGAGTTGTTGGATTGTGTATTTGATGAGTTTGATGAGGGACACCAAGAAATCCCATGAGCCTCCGTAGCGTAGCTCTGAGCAGCTCGCAGTTCTGCTCCGCCGTTCTAAAATTAGCTTGCACCGACAAATAAAGTTTACATGCACTCAGTTGTCCAGTTATAGTCGGATTAAGGCAATAATTTGGTCTTCTCAAGTGTCATGTAAACGAGTGCTCCAGCTGCACGATGATCTGTGAACTCGCGCAGGATCGTGATCAGTCGTGAACGATGATTGGTCAGGGTCATAGCCTACTTGTAGTGTTGCCAGTCTCCTGACCAAGACACTGCGATGGTTTAATATTTTAACAACGGCCTGTTGGTGTTTTCCTCTCCAGGATCCCGGCAGCTTCCCCAGCGTGACGTGGATCGACCTGGGCAACAACGTGGACATCTTCTCGCTGCCGCAGCCCTTCCTGGTCAGCCTGAGGAAGCGCTGCCCCAAACAGGGAAACCTGCCCACCATCCTGGAGTTCGGGGAGAGCCAGGCCAGCGACCCCCCCGAGCGGCTGAGGCGCCTCGGCGAGGAGGAGGAGGAGGAGGGGGAGGAGACGGACGACACGAACCGGACGGAGAGCATGGACGAGCTGCGGTCGGAGGTGGAGGAGGAGCTGGACGGCGAGATGGAGATCGAGGAGATGATGGAGGAGCTGCTGGACTTCGACAGGGAGGTGCAGGGGAAGGAGGACGAGGACGAGAGCATGTGGACGGTGGAGGAGCAGAGGAAGGTGGCGGGGAGGAGGCGCGGCGGCGGTGGTGGCGGGGGGAGGCGGGAGGGGGAGAGGGAGAGGGAGAGGGAGAGGGAGGCCAAGAGGAAAGAGCAGCTTCCAGCGGGGAGGAGGTCCACATCCACGGCGGCGGTGATGGCGGCGGACGACGACGACGACACCCAGAGCCGCTCCTCCCGCCTCTCCTACTCCAGCCAATCGCAGCACTCCTCCGGCGCCGTGGAGCCGATGAGGGTGGAGGAGGACGAGCTGAGCGACCAATCAGATCACCTGACCTGACCTGACCTGATCGATTGATCGATTGATTGATTATCGGATGCTCCCTACACCGTCTGTTCCCCCCCTCCTGTTTCGATCTGTCCAAAAAAAAACGGCGGCGACGGAGGGAACGTTACTCGCCGCGTTCACACAGCGGCAGATCTGAGACCAGCTGAGTGTTGGTGACTGTGAAAACACGAGAAGATAAGGAAGAAGAAGACAATCCACTCAAGCAAGGACGTCTGCTTTAACCCAAACTGACTGAGGACGCCGACACATTTAGAGAAATAGACTTGATTTAATTAAACCACGTGAAGCTTTTATGTACAGAATGTTAATCTTTATTCAGGTCCTTCCTCCTGGTAACCCCGGTAACACCCACATGTGCCTGTAACACATCCCATAACTGGTTTTAAAAAAAAGGTGTAGAAGAGATGATAGACCAAGCCAGAAAATATAGAAACGGTGACTCATAGCTACAGAAACTTTCTGAAATATGAAAATGTTTCTGCCAAAAGAAAAAAAGAAAAAAAACTGCAAATGTATAAAATATCCTCCTACGTAGCCGACTGTCGCCAGATGGACGAGAAGACAGACAGACAAGACAGGAGTCAGGAGTCAAACCGACAGATTTGAAAACGAACAGATGCACAAAAATAGTCAGAAGTAAACAACTTTAAAAAGAAAGACGGCTCCACGGCATGAAAACACAACAAAGTGCCCTGTTATTGGAAGGAAAAAGGGCTCCATGGTCTGAAGTCGCCATGCGTCCCTATACAGTAGCCTTTTTCTTCATAATGATAAAAATAAAAAGGTGGCACTTTATAATAAGTAGGCCTACACACTATTAAGCATGAATAAATACTGAATTCTTCATTTATAATGCATGAATACTCATTAGTAGGCTATGTAGTTTATACAGTTAGTGCTTATCAATGATGAGTAGGCTAAAACATTTTTAAAGGTGTTCAGAAATGGCCGTTTGTCCTGTTGTCCTGTTTGTCCGAGTTGCCGCATGACTTTACCCGAGTAAGGAAACGAATTTGATTGGTCGTTATCGAGCAGAGGGGATATTCAATGTTTGGGGCAAGACCGAACTCAGTTTGTGTATGTGTGTGTGTGTGTGTGTGTGTGCGAGTGTGTTTAGCTAACGTAGCTAACTGTTAGCTAGTAGGCTTGCTACGTTATAGCTCGCTAACTTAGCTAGTGAGGCTAAGTGATGGACCGCGCAGGGATCTGGAGGAGGAGAGTGGAGTACGGACGGAGGAGAGTTTGTGTCGATGGTGGTGGACGCGTCTCCTTCATTGTACTACCCCTAGTTTTTCTCAGATGTTTGATTGACGGATGACGGAACCAATAGCATTGGCTGATGAATCGTGAGCAACGTGACGCATAATACGTGCGCCTGCATTATCCAATGCGAAAAAAAATACCACACTTTCATCCCGGATTTACTCTAAAATAGAATTTTGCACAGAGTTTGGGCTACATCGTCTGATAGATGAGTTATTACACTAATGTTAAGACCAGTGGGCTCATTTAAAATTTTCTCTTCTGAATACCTTTAACTATGTTTATAAACTAGGCATACTAATGAGTAGGCTATTCATGTGTTATAAATTATGAATTCAGTAGCCTATTTAATGCTTAACTAATGCTTAGTGTGTACTTATTATAAAGTGTTACCAATAATAATAATCCAGGTCGTGTGTCACTCCACCGTACTGTACTGTACAGTGCTGTGTTTATATATAAGCCGCAGATATCCTTATACACTATGTAGCTCTCACCCAGCTAGTGCTTTTTCCCGCCATGTGTCACTTATAGTCCATGCAAAGCTTTAATTAAGGAACAAACTGTATTTTTTGATGTACAGTATAAATATATATATAAATGAATATAAATATATATTGTTTTTAATCTGTCCTGGGAGGGAGGAGGCTGGTTGTTTAGATTGTAGATGATCCACTTACCCACAGAGGAACACCCACGCAATTCAAAGGAAAAACATATTTGTTATTCATGTGTCCTGGGATGATCCGATCAATATGATGTAGTATGTGTGCATGAGTGAACGCTGCAAACCTGGGAGACGCTTTATTATTTCTCACGCTGAGAGAAGAAGATTTTATTGCCACAGAGAGGAGGTGGAGAAATATTAACTCCTGTACAACAGAACGTCATTCTAAAGTCGGTTAAAAATTAATAAAAAGCCTATACAGTGTAGAGTATATACACTGTAGTTCTCCCCAGACAGCTGTCCCTGTGCACTAATACATTAAAGATGAAAGCTTTTTTTCTTGTGATGTATAGAGGCTTCGCTGTTACATAACACAACTTTCCCAGCAGCCTCAACTGACTCCATAATGGACGACTGGACGTCCTTTCATGGGCTGTGTGGAAAAATGCCTGGAAGAAAGACGGGACATGCTAGAAACGTTATTTAATAGAATACAAAGACGCTAAAAACTAAAAAAAAAACAAGTGTGTTTGACACTATTTTTAATGAGTATCATCAAATAACCCAGAAGGAGAGTATTAGTTTAATTTCATATTTTAAAGGGGCACACTAATTTTACAGTTTACTTCTTCACGTATAAAACACTTGTAATGTCTCTATGGAGTTTGTGGTAGACCTTTAATTTACAGGCCACTAATTACATAATAATGTCAAGAAATAGCCAAGAAATAACAATTAATTGAGTAGTAATGTCAAGAAATAGCCTAGCAATAACGGTCAATTTGATAGTAATGTCATGTTTTTCATCAAGGGAAAAGATTACACATGCTTTTCATGCCAGAATTTTTCTCAACCAAGTCCTTGTAATTGACTTTGAATTGATTATTTCTGGGCTATTCTATCTATTATATTTCTAAATCACAGGAGTGCCCCTTTAAAATATTATAGTTGCAGCTTGTTTATGCAAAGTGAAAACAAACCTCTGATCAGATCTGCAAACTTTGTGGTACGTCGGTGAACATGACGACTATGGCTTTGCAGTAGCCAACGATCAAGCAACAGCCACTTTCCCAAAGTATCACATGTCTTAGATTCAGGATAAAGATTTTATTCAATCCACTTTATGAATAGTGACAATTAAAGGGGACATATTATGCTCCTTTTCCACAAATTAAAACAGTTCTCAGGTGTCTTAAAGACATGTCTGTGACATGCTTTGGTCAAAATACCCCAAGGATCAAACATCACAGCTCTTTTTTCATCCGTTTAAAACCGCCCTGTTCAGAACGGCCGGTTTCAGTGCCTGTCCCTTTAAATGCAAATGAGCCACTTGCCCTGCCCTCTCTAGTACCTGTACTCACAAGTAGGGTTGGTAATATGTAAATTCGAAAACTAATGATATAATTGGAAGACAACTGAGGGAACAGCTCATAAAACCACGTGGATTTCAACCTAGGGAGCCTGAAAATTACAGATTTTGATTTTGGAGGCCGGAAGGCAAGTAAAGAGCCTTCAAAAAGTTCCATAATATCTCCCCTTTAATGGAAAAGTGTCATAATGCAGCCTGTACCAATAAAATTCTTCCTGGTTCCAAATAATCACTAATAATGGAAATTTTAAATGAAGGAAACCTCAACTTTAGAAAACATTTATAAATATTTATATAATAGCTGTAGATTAATATTGAAATGATGATGTAAGAAAGCTTTCCATACAGCAAACACCCCCCTGTGCCTCACAACAGACGTTCACTTCTGCTGCAACAACAACAAAAAAAGAAATGACCCTTTAATCTGCCTTTGAAATCAGCCAGTGCTGCTTTTGTCCCCGCAAAATCAATTTTTCAAACAAAACAGGTCGTTACGACGAATGAGCCCTTTAAAGTACAGCGGCCACACGGGCTGTGGTGCTGTACAGTGACAGTGGTGGTGGTGGTGGTGGTGGTGGTGGTGTACAAGCAGGGCTGAGTGCACTACCACCATCATCATCATCATCATCACACACACAATTAATGTGAGACGGATGAAGACTGACCTTGAAAACCATGGTGATTATCAGTATTTGAGGCCATTGTATGGAAGGACGTCAAACAGAGTGGGTTCAGATTGTGACGTAAACGTTTGGATACCACCTGCCTGCAGATGTGACAGTGTGACCCACTGGTTTTACAGACGGTAAAAGGTTTGGACCTTGTTCTCAGGGTCAGACTGACTCATTGTGGGAAGCTTTTAGACTCTTATCTCAGGTTTACTGTAACAGGACGGAGTTGGGGATCCTGGGGGATTTGAAGGTTTGTGTAGACGTTTCAGAAATGTCCTGAAGCCGAGCACTTGTCTGCTTTCATGTTAAGGTCACTTGCAAATCAAAGCAAAGAGATCACAACTGGAATTAGGCGGATACATCGACACTGATGTGGGGGCTTTTCATTTTAAAACCTTTCATCCATCACTCAGTTGTCATGCAGCTTTGAAACGAATGGATTCAGTGCAGACATTTTTCCTGGACTCCTCGTGCAGTATTTTGATGCCACACGAGCACGAATAAACATGGTTTCTTAAAGGTCCCATATCAGTATAACGAGATATTTCCATGTGTAGTGTGATTATAAAGCAGCTCTAGGTTCTATATTTATACTGTGAAAGCATCAAAGCCTCAGTCCACAGAGAAATGCAACAGCCTGTATTCAGAAACTGAGCCTTAAAACCAGCCGTCAGGACTTCCTGTCGCTTTGTGATGTCACAACAAAGCAGTCACTAAGCCCCGCCCCCTCACCACCTGGACCCACCATCCAACACTTTGCAGGATTTGGTTTCTCTGAGTGTTTTTAAAAAAAAATCTGCTCTATTTTTATTGGATCCCTCAATAAAACAGACAGCCAATCAGAAGAGAAGCTCAAAGCCTCCTCCTCTCTTCTGATTGGCTGACAGCAACCTGTTGTTAGAGCTCCAGAGAGAAGCTGAGAGAGGAGATGGAAAACTACACTGAGATGGTTTTTCATCAAAAATCATATAAAAGATCAACACTTCAAAAGAAAACATGAAAAGCATAAAATATGGGACCTCTAAAAATATCCCCTGACCTTCAAAATAAAAGCATTTTTGCAGCACTCAATAACTTACTGTTCTTTTGAAATGCAATGCCCATTAAAAAACTTGAATATAAAGAGATTTCCCTTTATTTGAGGTGAAAATATCGACCAAAAGCTCACATATCATTGATTTTATCATTGTTCACTGCAGTTTTGTGTTGGTTTACTTTACCAGGTGTCTATTGTTTGACTCCTTGTATTTGTCGCCACCAGCTGAACGACTATATCCCATCCATACGTTATAATGAGGCCTGAGATGATCGTTGTTGTGTTTACCTTTGGACTCACACACAGGAAGGGATTTTTGAATCCTTCAAGTGATCTTCAGATGCTGTGTGTGTATGTCTTTCTTTAAAAAAAAGGAAAAAAACTGCTGATATTATTGTGAGATGTAAAATAAAAAGAAACAGAAACATGGTGATAATGTGAATCTGAAGGCGTGAGCGTCTGTAGCCTTGGATCTTTGTTCTTCAACATGTATTTCTCTTATCTTCAGTATACCTCTGAATTACCCCTCTCTACAGTAGCTTCCTTTCCTCTGTCACTGCCCTTTTCTGAAAGCTCCCATGGATCTTTGATTTTTCCTGCCACTTTAGAACAAAACGAATGCTCTGTGCGGATTCATATTGCTAGTGAAACTGTAAAACTTTACATTTTTCTGTTATGACATGGATCTTATAAATAAAAACCTATGATATGAAAACATCGCCCGCCTTGTTTTACTTATTGTGTTTGAATGTGACGACTGCATCAGATCTGTTATCTGTTAGTAGAAGAATAACAAAGAGTAATCTCTGTTTTCTAGCCTAATTCTGTTCTCAAAAAATATACAGTTGGTTTTAAACTGTATTTCACAAAGCAAACGCCCGCTACATGCATCATTCTTTCAAATGGTTCATATTGCAATTAACTTTGGTGATTTAACTCATTAGACCTCATGAACTACAATTTGAATAACACATGAAAGAGTTTATGACTTGTGATTAATTATTTTTAGGTTAATAAATGATTTGCTAATGCTTCATAGAGGATTTCCTAACAATATTTGAGTTGTCAAATTGGATCAATGATAAAGATTTTTCTCACTTTCCACCATGCTAACAGTAAAAGGTGACAAATCATCTATAGGCTAACCAAGGATGTTTATATATTTTAAAAAAAATACTACTTAAGTCTGCAGTTGTAAATGTCAAAGGTTAAAATGATAGCTATCACTATTAACAGTCACTGACAGTTTACATGGAGTTAGCAGTCTTGGTCGAGCTATTAGCCTTTTTCAACACATAACTCTCCATTATTTACAATTTGGTGTTTTGACATTTCCGTTTGTGACGTGATTCAGCAAATTAGATACAGTTTGTTTACTGATCAAGTTTTGAGGTCAAGGTGTTGACTAGGTGGGTTTTTGAACCGGTCCTTAGACAATGTCAGGCTCCATATTAACATTAACCTCGGCTAATCATTACACTGAGCAAGAGGAAAGCAAAGACGTGTGTTATCAAAATATGTTTAAATAAGTTTGTGAATAATGTGTGAAACAATTTTATTTATTGGTGTCCATGATGAATTAAAGAGCTATGTTATGACACACATGCTCCCAATTAAGGCGTATTGTTTATTTATAAAGCATTAATTTATTAATATAAATAAAGACATTAGTTACTCATAAATACTTTATAGACAGTGCCTTGATGTAAAGTAATAACTATGGCATGAATGTGGTTAATACTGGATGTTGTGAAATAGGCCGAACAACTTCTTTATATATGTTTTTCTTTTGTTTGGGTTAATTAAAATTCTGATGGTGAGAATAACACCACAACACTTGGCCCACTGAAGGTGTGGTAATATTTAGATTTTTATCAAAGGGGTGAATGATTTTTTTATTTAAAGTCTTTGACTGACATCTAGTGCCAGGTGTAAGAAGTGCAGCCAGCCCGTTATGAGCCGGGTCCGCCTTCAAAATAAAAGCTTACAAATCTGCCACTTTGCAAAACGGAAACAGGATTACACTTCGGATTGTCAACGACATTTACGTTATATCTGAATATATATATATATATATATATATATATATATATATATATATATATATATATATATATATATATATATATATATATATATACTATATATTATATGGTTTGTTTGTTTTGCTTCATCCGGTAATAATAAGCATGTTTGATACATATGACATCATAATTAACTCTTGAAACGGAAGTTGTTTATTTAATAGCTTTATTGACAACAACAACAACACAACAACACAGGAGTAGGCTATCCACAGATGAATACAAATAAAGACAGGTGTAATTTATTATTATTATTATTCAATTAATATTTTTGTAGGCTAAAGCTTACAGAGATCAGATGGTTTTAACAGCTATTTTATTTTCACAATTAGACAGGCTATGAGAAGTAATGTATTGAACATATGCAGAAAATTCCAGAAATTTTGGCTTCATGCCCAAAAATTTAGATTTGTGTCTGTGAAATTTGGATAAAATAATTAACAAACTGGGAATTTAGTTTCTTATCAAATTCAGTGCTACCAAACAAAACATTTTCCAGCATGTATCAATTTACTAATACAAGGAAGGTAAATAAATACAAACATGGCAAAAAAGAATCATCTGTTTTAGTTTTCTGGGGTCTATTAGGGAAAGATCGAATAAATGCTGATATATGTTGTGCATCTTTAGACTTTAAACTTTTAAGTGAGTCACAAAGTATAGAAAGCTCTTCTAAGAAAGTGGGAAAATGGGGTAACATCTCTTTTATATACAGTCTATGGGTAACATTTAGAAATTTACATTTATGTTATTTGTGAGCCTATGTAAGCATTTGAATTTTACAATAAAGTTTGTGGGGCGAAAAAAAGGAGAAAAAAGCACGTACCGTACGTACAGTACGTGGTGGCGTACGTAACCACTACGTCACATCCGGTGCGAGGGGTCTCTTTTTTTTGTTTTCCCGTATCCGCCATTTCAGTTTTTTGAAGTTAGTTGTCATCGGTCGCTGGATTATAGCAGGAAATTCTGCAGCTAAAAGCTAAAAGCGTGTGATCGATAGAGGCGAAATCTGATCGATAAACCCCCACAGGAGTGTCCGTCTCTAAAAAAAAAAAAAAAAACTCCGGCGGTTGTGGGTTTTTAATCTAACGGCAGAGTTGATGTCCAGACGGCGGCGGAGCTTTAGCCGCTGCTGCCGCCGCCGCCGCTGCCGCCGCTGCTGCTGCTGCTGCGGATGTCTGCTGCTCACCGACCGAGCTCCAGGCGCTGAAGTTTCTGTGTGGATGAGTTGAGGCGCTTCTCCTGCGGATAAAAGGAGGGAGAGCAGGAGCAGGGGAGCGGGGGGAGCAGGGAACAAGGCCTCGGCTCTCTCTGGTGGTGTGTGCAGCTTCGGTTCTCTCTCTCTGGTGGTGGTGGTGGTGGTGGTGGGTGATCAACATCATCATCCCTCATCCTCCTCCTCCTCATCATCGTTATTATGGCCGGAAATTTTGACGCGGAGGACCGTGGCAGCTGGTACTGGGGCCGGCTGAGCAGGCAGGAGGCTGTGTCCCTGCTGCAGGGGCAGCGGCACGGCGTGTTCCTGGTCCGAGACTCCATCACCAGCCCCGGCGACTACGTGCTGTCGGTGTCGGAGAACTCCAAAGTCTCACACTATATCATCAACAGCATCAGCATCAACAACAACAACCGACAATCCGGAGGTAAGCAAGACAGACAGAGAGAGAGAGAGAGATGCTCATTCTGTTCATTTTGAATTCAATGCTTTATTGTCATCGTCACCTACAACAACGAAAATAGCGATAGCAACATGATCACAACAATAATGACACTGTGCATGTGGCCAATCTTGCATGACTTGCACCAAAAGGGCGATGTGCAATCATAATAATAGTAAATAATAGTGTCTTTTTACCACCAAAGCAGTGTCTCTCCAGTGTTGGGAGGATACAGCTGCAGGCCAGACACACTGAAACACGTGTGTGCTGTACCATATAAGACACACACATGCACATGCACATACACACACAGCTATAGGAAATATGAATTTATTTGTTTAAAACATTGCACGAATAAACATTAATTTCGTAGGTTAAGAAAAGATGACTTGAGGTTTATAGCAGCATCTGCTTTTGCTAGTTTCCACCTGTTAGTACCCGGGCAGGTAAGAAAACAGATGAAAAGATCACAACAATATTAAAAATCGTTCAAAATGATATAATGGGCCATAAGTATTTTTAAAAAGTAGACAAAACAAACTAACACAACAGGGAACAAGATGCACAATAGAGCTCCTCTCCTCTGGACAGGCTACACACTATATTTACAGTAGTTAAAGTCAAATTTAGCCCCAAACAAGTGATTGAGTTATAGATGGACATACTTTTCTATATTAAAAATGCTTCTTTTTTTAAATTGTTTTTTTGTAATATTCAAAATTGTCGATACTTCACTGAATTTCAGGTCTTTATTTAGACATAAGACTGTTTATTAATTTAAAAAAAAAAGTAGAAGAATATGTAAATATAGTTAAATAAAAACGATGTAAGACAAACATAGTTATGCACCAAATGTTTCATGAATAAATACAGTAGTTGTAACTTAAGGCATAAGAAAGTATTGCACAGATGGGTGGTGAACAGCAGCAAGGTGCAGTTTGTACACAAAAAAGCCTAAATGTAAGCCATAATGCATTACAATTTAAAAGAAATTAAATAAATAAACACATGAAATGTTTCACTCTCTGCGTGTAATGGATCTATAGTTTCATTTAAACATGAATAAACTTTTCCATGATGTTCTTAAACACATAGTCTCAGTAGATGGTCCAGATGAACACAGGTTCAGGTTATAAAACAGTATCAGTGCTGCACCATTAAAAACCGGTCTCCATCTATCAGCTGACCCTGGATCAGCTGTAAATGTTCAAAAGTCTTGTCTGTCATGTCGCCGCCGCCTCTTTCTGTTTTTTTTTCTATTCTTTATTAGACTTTGAACAGACGTCGTCTCTCTCTCTCTGTGCTGGGAGTTGTCTGTCTGTGTTTCCTCGTGCTGAAACACTGAGAGCTTTTTTTTTTTTTTCTGGGAAAGAAAGAAGGAAAGAAAGAATTGCAAAATAAGGAAACGACAAACATAAAAAACAAAAACTAGTTCCTTGTCATTCTGGAGTTTACCACTGGTCACGCTGCAGGAATGAAACAAGACATTTGCACATCTGCAGGTTTAAACCTCGACGCTGCAGCTCGTTGTTCAGTTTGCATGAGAGATAAATGGTTATTTATTCATGTTGATGGTCACTTTCAATGTATAACTGCAAATATTATTTATATAAACTTTATTTTCTCCTTCCTCTCCTCCCTTTCCTGTCCCCCCTCCTCTTCTCTTCCTCCTCCTCCTATTCCCCCTTTTCCTCTTCCTCCTCCTCTTTCTCCTTCCTTTCCTCCCCCTCCTTTCTCTCCTCTTCTTCCTCCTCCTCCTATTCCACCTTTTCCTCCTCTTCCTCCTCCTCCTCTCCTCTTCTTCCTCCTCCTCCTGCTCCTCTTTCTCCTTCCTTTCCTGTCCCTCCTTCCTCTCCTCTTCCTCATCCTCCTTCCTTTCCTTTGCCTCCTTTCTCTCCTCTTCCTCCTTCTCTCCCTCATTCCTCCTCTCCCTTCTTTCTGTCTGCTTCCTCCTCCTCCTATTCCCCCTTCCTCTCCTCTTCCCCCTCCTCCTCTCCTCTTTCTCCACCTCCTCTTCTTCCCGCTCCTCTTTTTCTTTCCTTTCCTCTCCCTCCTCCTCTACTCTTCCTCCTCCTATTCCCTCTTTTCCTCCTCCGCTCCTCTTCTTCCTCCTCCTCCTATTCCTCCTTTCCACCTCCTCCTCCTCTTTCTCCTTCCTTTCCTGTCCCTCTTCCTCTTCTATTCCTCCTCCTCCTATTCCCCCCTTTTCCTCCTCCTCCTCTCCTCTTTCTCCATCTCCTCTTCCTCCTTCCTTTCCTCTCCCTTCTTTCTGTCTTCTTCTTCCTCCTCCTCCTATTCTTCCTTCCTCTCCTCTTCTCTTCCTCCTCCTATTCCTCCTTTTCCTCCTCCTCCTCAATCATTTCTGTGAATACTAAATTATTATTTTTGCTTTTTTTCCCCCTTTCTCTCTCCATTCTTGGTTTTCCGACATTATTCCAATGTTAAACTCCTAACCTCTTTATTCTCTCCTCCTCCTCCTCCTCCTCCCTCCTCCCTCCTCTCCGTCCGTCCGTCGTCTCCAGGTTTGGTCCATCCCAGGTTCCGTATCGGCGACCAGGAGTTCGACGCGCTTCCCGCTCTGCTGGAGTTTTACAAAATCCACTACTTGGACACGACCACGTTGATAGAGCCCATCAACAAGTCCAAACACACTTCCTTCATCAGCGTCGGCCCCGGCGGAGCGCCGCCGCCGCCGCGCCTGGAGGACGAGTACGTCCGGGCGCTGTTCGATTTCCCCGGCAACGACGAGGAGGACCTGCCGTTCAGGAAGGGCGACGTGCTGCGCGTCCTGGAGAAGCCGGAGGAGCAGTGGTGGAACGCCCAGAACTCTGAGGGCCGCGCCGGGATGATCCCGGTGCCGTACGTGGAGAAGTACCGCCCCTCGTCTCCCGGCGCCGTGGCGATGGCGGCGGCGGCGGGGGGCGGAGGCGGGGTCGGGGCGGTGGGGCCGGGGCTGCCGCCGCCGCCGGGAGCGATGGGAATGGGAATGCTGGGGAACTGTGAGGGGTCGGCGGCGGCCCCGTTGCTAGGCGACCCCAGCCAGTACGCCCAGCCGACGCCGCTGCCGAACCTGCAGAACGGACCGGTGTTCGCCCGCGCCGTCCAGAAGAGAGTTCCCAACGCCTACGACAAGACGGCGCTCGCCCTGGAGGTAACGACGGAGGCCGCTCCCACTGCATCAGTCCTCCTCTACTCCTCCTCCACCTCTTCCTCTTCTACTCCTCTCCTTCTCCTGCTCCTCCACCTCTTCCTCCTCTCCTTCTCCACCTCCTCTCCTCTTCTTCCACCTCTACTCCTCTCCTTCTCCTCCTACTCCTCTCCTTCTCCTCCTCCTCCTCTCGTCTTCTTCCTCCTCCTCCTCTTCTTCTCTTCTCCTCTTCCTCCACCTCTACTCCTCCTCTCCTTCTCCTGCTCCTTCACCTCTCGTCTTCTTCCTCCTCCTCTTCTCTTCTCCTTCTTGTCTACCTCTTCCTCCTCCTCCTCCTCTCCTCTTCCTCCTCCTCCGATTCTTCTCTCCACCTCTACTCCTCCTCTCCTTCTCCTTCTCCATATTAAGGCTGCTCCGCCTCCGACTACATCAGTCCACCTCTACTCCTCCTCTCCTTCTCCTGCTCCTCCACCTCTCGTCTTCTTCCTCCTCCTCCTCCTCCTCTCCTCTTCCTCCACCTCTTCCTCCTCTCCTTCTCCACCTCCTCTCCTCCTCCTCTTCTCCTCCTCCTGCTCCTCTCCACCTCTTCTACTCCTCTCCTTCTCCTCCTCCACCTCTCGTCTTCTTCCTCCTCCTCCTCCTCCTTCTCCTCCTCTTCTCTTCTCCTTCTTGTCCACCTCTTCCTCCTCTCCTCTCCCTCCACCTCTACTCCTCCTCTTCCTCTCCTCTTCTCCTTCTCCTCCTCCTGCTCTTCTCTCCTCCTCCTCTTCCTCCTCCTCCACCTCTCCTCCTCCTCCTCCTTCCAGGATGTAGGACCGGCCCTCTCAGCTTATCAACTCACATTCTTTAGTTTTCTTTCCTATTGTGCTTTTGATTATTTCTTCCTCTGTGTTTGAGTCGAGGTCACAAAACGCTCGGCCGCCGACTCCTCCACTACGCTTTCTAGGTGATCTCTGGTTATTAATATCATCTCCTCCTCCTCCTCCTCCTCCTCCTCCTCATCACAGGTCGACCTTTTCTAAAGTCCGTCCGTAACATGTTTATTAACTCCTCTGGCTTCAACTTCACCTGAGTTCACAGCTCTTAAATCATTTTAAACTTTTACTCAAAGACGAACATGAAAGCTGCCGTTAATAAACCCCGCTCCTCCGCTCTCTGACGGTAGCTGGACTGTGGCGCCGTCCGGAAGCGAGAGCAGATCTCCCACGGAGCGGGTCGCTGGGGGGAAGGAAATAGTTTGTGTTTGGGAACAGAACCGTTTCCTTTAGTCTCTGTGAAGCCAGGAGTCCAGCTGAGCGCGGAGCAGCCGGTCACAGACCCACGGTCCCGCCGCTCTGCCGCTGTTTGACCCAGGGCCGTTATAGATAATTAAAACTAAAAACTAAAACTAGCAGTGAAAAAACTATTTAGTAAACTAGTGGTGTCACGATTACAGATTTTCTTGGTACGATTATTGTCAGAGAAATAATCGGTGTTACGATTATCACGATTATTATGCATTATTTCATTTCCCAATGTGTAAAATCAAATATATTCAAAAGATTATTACATTACTAATCATTTACACAAAATATTTGAAGTATCTGTTAACATAGGACCAGTTATTAATCGAAATGTTTGGTGACACTTTATAATAAGTACACACTATTAAGCATTAGTTAAGCATGAATAAATACTGAATTCTTCATTTTTAACACATTAATACTCATTAGTATGTAGTTTATAAATACAGATAGTGCTTATCAATGATGAGTAAATAAAGAATTCAGTATTTAATGCTTAACTAATTAACTAAGACAAACACAATTCAGAGCCGATGGATCTGAATTCCCCCAGCTAATAAATCATTTCAGTTTTAAGTCCAGAAACTTGAACATATTTAACACACATGACGCTCTGTGCTTTTATTTTTTTTATGTTGGTTTCTACTGACGCTCCCGCCTGTGTTAGACGCCGTCTCCGCCTTTGTGACCTATATGACGTGCGGCGCCGGCGCCGGCAGGTTGTGTCCTGTCGTCGGCCGGCGGTGACTCAGCAAGGTGGAACCGGACAGTTAATGATTAGCCTGAGTTTCCTTGTTGTGTCGTCTTCATAAAAACCCACTGGTTGTGAAAAGGTCTCTGCTTATCTGCAGCGGCCGAAACTCAACTACAATCATCCGTGTGTGTGTATGTGCGTGTGTGTGTGTGTGTGTGTGTGTGTTTCTGTGTGTGTGTTATCCCCCGATTCACGTATTTATTCTAACTTCTTTTCTAAACTCTTAGACGCTCCACCTTCGCAGCAGTAGGATAAACTTGTGCCAGAGGTCACAAGCCATTATGAAATTAAAATGTAAACTCTGTGTCCAGACAGTGAAGCCTAAGGCTCAAGATCCCTCATTAGGATAAATTAGGGCATCAATTATTGGATCTATTTATAAAGACAGTTTGAAGTAGTCACGAATATAGATTTTGGTACGGTTAATTGCGGTGTTACGATTATTACGATTATTATGCATTAATTAATTCCACAACACTATGGATGTGTAAAATCAAACTATAAAGAACGTTACAAGACAGAGTTGTTTTAGAGGCAAATGCAGAGACTGCTTGCTGAAAAACTGCCCCTGATGGAAACGTGCATCAGCGGTTTTGCATGAATTTACCTCTAAAACAACTCTGTCAGGTAACGTTCTGTTATTATCTCATAGCGTGGTGAATGTGCAGGTCACAACTTGTCCACCAGAGCGTTTTGGAGTTGTTGGATTGTGTATTTGATGAGTTTGATGAGGGAAACCAAGAAATCCCATGAGCCCCGTAGCGTAGCTCTGAGCAGCTCGTGGCTCTGCTCCGCCGTTCTAAAAATAACTTGCACCGACAATTAAAGGTAACGAACCTACTGCTAAGACTATAGGGATTATGGTAATGGGCCATTTTGCCAAAATGTTGGACTATCCCTTTAACAGATTAGTTTATATTTGACATCAGATTCATTATTATTAGTTTAATCTTTTTCAGTCCGAGACCTGAAGACACAACGATTGTTTTTTTTATGCCATATGATCATGTGGCTGTGTTGCATCATGGCGGCGTGCGCTGTATTTCGTCCCGTCCTGCACTGCATTTAGAGGAGTCGTTTGTGACCCAGCGCATCAACACACAGCTGTGGACGCCCGTGTGTGTGTGTGTGTGTCAAATGGATGTGGCGGCGCGTTACATAATGATGACAGGGTTTAAATAGCGTTTCACTGTGGAGACGGCTTTAAAAAAAACATCACAAACACTCTGGACGTCGTCCTGAGTCGACCTGGACGCTGTTTTTTTAATGCGTCGTTACCTGCTGCATTAAAGCCTGATCCATTACTAATGCTCAGCTCCCCCGTGTGTGTGTGGAAACACTAAGACTAAGACTGTGTCCTAACGCAACAGTGTTGTGAACGAGTGACCCACATAACTAACAAACAAACAAACAGCAACCAGCAGCTCTAATTAATGAAATCCACAAGCAGCAGCAGCGAGACGGAGTCATGTAGAGTAACGCTGTCGCTGTAACATCACATGTGATCAGAGCTGAGACGACCTTCTCTGAGGAAAAAAATACCGTAAATATTTTAGTTAAAACACGTCACATCTAACTTGTGTTTCCAGTTTATTATCAGTTGTTGGTTTTGTGGTTGCATTTATTCCATCAGTTAGTTTTATGGCTTGTATACAACAACACTATTATTATTATTCCTTTAAAGGAGACATATTCTGCCTCTTTTCCACAAATTAAAATAGTTCCCAGGTGTCTTAAATAGGGCTGTCGACCCCCCACCCCAAATCAAATTCAAATTTCTAACGCTTCTTATGTTAAATATTCAAATTATGGTGTTTTAGTTATGTAACATTTGCAACACACGTTTTATCAACTCAATATAAAACTTCAAGAAGGGAAATTGAAATGTTATAAGTTGTGGTGCAACGGATCACAGTTGATCAGTGATCCGTTCATATCGTAGTCCGCGGATCGATCGATAAAAAAAACTGCGTGTGTAGTGTGGGAACACGTAGTCGCACCGCTCCAGCCGAATAAACAGGCAATTAAAAAAGAACTCCACTTGTAAATTTGCTACTTTGCGCTCAACAACGAAATTGTTTGTTTTATCGTCCCGTTAACTCCCCTGAACGTCGCAACACACAACGTTAATTTGCGTCGTTGTTCTCATTTATAAAATAATTCAAGTTCTGTTTGAACAGCGAAGTTCGATTTGACAGAACTAGTCTTAAAGACATCAAACATCACAGCTCTTTTCATCCACTTAGAGGATAATTACCATTTTTTACAATCTGGACCTTTTTGAATATGCAAATTCAAAAACTAATGACATCACTGGAAAACATCCGAGGGAACAGCTCATAAAACCACATGGATTTCAACCTCGGGAGCCTGAAAATTTCAGATTTTTTTTTGTCGATTTTCGAACCAAAACAAACACCCAGATATACATACCGTATGTTTAAGAGTCTTCAAGAAGTGATATTTCCACATTTAATTATCTTTGTTTAAATTAAGGATGCAGTAATGCAATCCGGCTTTTTTCAATCCCGATGTCGATGCTGATATCTGGGTTCATTGTATCAACCGATACCCGATACTGATCCAATACCACTGTTGAATTAATAAACTGTTCACTGCGACATGTGGAAGACAGTGAAGGCATCAGGGCTGGACTTAACTTAACTTTCCTAACTTTGTAAAATGCTCCGTGTTTGTTACTGACATGTGATGTAGCACATTATTGAATAAATCAGCGTCATGGATCAGCCACATTATCAATACCCGATCAAACTATATAGCCAATATCTGGGCCGATATCCGACCTAATATCAAGTAGTGAGTATAAACTTTTATGATAGTATTATATAGATTTGTTGCACACAGACAGAAATATTTCATGTCTTTATTTCTTTTACTTGTAACGATTATAGTTTTTTTTAAGTATATTCCTTAAGTATATTTTTTGGGGCTTTTTGCCTTTATTTGATAGCACACAGTAGAGATAGACAGGAAAGGGGGAGGCAGAGAGAGGGGGACTGACATGCAGGAAAGGGCTGCCCAACGCGGGATTCAAACCGGGGCCGCCGCTTTAACCACTGCGCCACGCACCGCCCCATTATAGTTTATTTTGAATGAAAACCCCAAATTCAGTCAAACATCACAATATTGTGAAAAAGTTCGGTATCGTACACACTGACCTCCATAATATCCTAATTTATTTAAGATGCACCTGTATATTGTTTTAAGTATGTAAATAAATTAAAAGAAAACGCACTCGTCATACTCTCAGATTATCCTTTGAACTGTTTCACTCTCGGTGAATCTTCATTTCAAATAGAAATCAGTGAGTTTTACTCTTTCAACCTTTTTATTTCAGTAACATGATTCTGTTTCATCTCCTTAAAACTTCTGGACATCACAGATGAATCTAAAAGTCAGTTTTGGAGGGTTTTTTTTTTTTTTTACCGAAGTTCGGTTTGTTCTTGGAGAATTCCTCCTCAGTTTTCTGAATCTGATGGATCTGATTTACTCTCAAACAAACAAACAAACAAACAAACAAACTGATGTTTATAAAGAATCAAAACACACGATACAGAAAAAAACAATTGACAGCTCTGAATGGTGTTAAAAGTGGAAAACAGGAAACTAGTGAAGGAAACGCAGCCATTCATCTGTCACACGACCTAATTGTTTTATGTAACATAGTGGAGGAGGAGGAGGAGGAGGAGGGGGGGGGTGGTGTTATAATTACAGCTGTAGTCTCATATCCAGGACCGTGTGTGTGTTAGTTACAGGTTGGACACGAGGCGGCTGAGCTGTCGTAGTTTTAACGTCAGATCTGAACTTTGGACTCGACTGTTGGTTCATGTTTGTTTGTTCAGGTTCAGTGACACAGGAGCAGTTACTCCTCCTCCTCCTCCTCCTCCTCCTCTTCTTCCTCCTCCTCCTCTTTTTCCTCTTCCTCCTCCTCCTCCTCTTCTTCCTGCTCCTCTTTTTCCTCTTCCTCTCCTCTTTTTCCACCTCACCTTCTTCCTCCTCCTCCTCCTCCTCTTTTTCTTCTTTCTCCTCCTCCTCCTTCCTCTTCTTCCCCCTTTTTCTCCTACTCCTCCTCCTCTTTCTCTACCTCCTCTTCTTCCTGCTCCTCTTTTTCCTCTTTCTCCTCCTCTCCTCTTTCTCCACCTTATCTTCTTCCTCTTCCTCCTCCTATTCCTCCTTTTTCTCCTCCACCCCCCCCTGGGACTCCACTTTCTCCCTCCTACTCCTCCTCCTCCAATTCCTCCTCCCCCTCCGACTCTTCCACCTCCTCTTCCCCTTCCTTCTCCTCCTCCTCCTCTTCGTCCTTTTCCACATCTTCTTCCTCCTCCTCCTCTTCGCCCTTTTCCACATCTTCCTCCTCCTCCTCCTCCTCCCCCCCCTCCTTTTCCTTCTCCTCCACCTCTTCCTCCTCTCCTCCTCCTGCTCCTCTTCCCACTCCTCCTCCTCTTCTTTTTCTTCTTTCTCCTCCTTCCTCCTCTTTTTCCTCCTCCTCCTTCCTCCTCTTCCCCCTTTTTCTCCTACACCTCCTATTCCTCCACCTCCTCCTGGGGCTCCTTTTTCTCCCTCCTGCTCCCCCTCCGACACTCTGACTCCTCTTCCCCTTCCTTTTCCTCCTCCTCCTCTTCCTCCTCTTCGTCCTTTTCCACATCATCCTCCTCCTCCTTCTCCTCTTCCTCCTCTTCTTCCTCTTCCCCCTCCTTTTCCTTCTCCTCCACTTCTTCCTCCTCCTCCTCTTCTTCCTGCTCCTCTTTTTCCTCTTCCTCTCCTCTTTTTCCACCTCACCTTCTTCCTCCTCCTCCTCCTCCTCTTTTTCTTCTTTCTCCTCCTCCTCCTTCCTCTTCTTCCCCCTTTTTCTCCTACTCCTCCTCCTCTTTCTCTACCTCCTCTTCTTCCTGCTCCTCTTTTTCCTCTTTCTCCTCCTCTCCTCTTTCTCCACCTTATCTTCTTCCTCTTCCTCCTCCTATTCCTCCTTTTTCTCCTCCACCCCCCCCTGGGACTCCACTTTCTCCCTCCTACTCCTCCTCCTCCAATTCCTCCTCCCCCTCCGACTCTTCCACCTCCTCTTCCCCTTCCTTCTCCTCCTCCTCCTCTTCGTCCTTTTCCACATCTTCTTCCTCCTCCTCCTCTTCGCCCTTTTCCACATCTTCCTCCTCCTCCTCCTCCTCCCCCCCCTCCTTTTCCTTCTCCTCCACCTCTTCCTCCTCTCCTCCTCCTGCTCCTCTTCCCACTCCTCCTCCTCTTCTTTTTCTTCTTTCTCCTCCTTCCTCCTCTTTTTCCTCCTCCTCCTTCCTCTTTTCTCCTACACCTCCTATTCCTCCACCTCCTCCTGGGGCTCCTTTTTCTCCCTCCTGCTCCCCCTCCGACACTCTGACTCCTCTTCCCCTTCCTTTTCCTCCTCCTCCTCTTCCTCCTCTTCGTCCTTTTCCACATCATCCTCCTCCTCCTTCTCCTCTTCCTCCTCTTCTTCCTCTTCCCCCTCCTTTTCCTTCTCCTCCACTTCTTCCTCCTCCTCCTCTTCTTCCTGCTCCTCTTTTTCCTCTTCCTCTCCTCTTTTTCCACCTCACCTTCTTCCTCCTCCTCCTCCTCCTCTTTTTCTTCTTTCTCCTCCTCCTCCTTCCTCCTCCTATTCCTCCTCCTCTTTCTCTACCTCCTCTTCTTCCTGCTCCTCTTTTTCCTCTTTCTCCTCCTCTCCTCTTTCTCCACCTTATCTTCTTCCTCTTCCTCCTCCTATTCCTCCTTTTTCTCCTCCACCCCCCCCTGGGACTCCACTTTCTCCCTCCTACTCCTCCTCCTCCAATTCCTCCTCCCCCTCCGACTCTTCCACCTCCTCTTCCCCTTCCTTCTCCTCCTCCTCCTCTTCGTCCTTTTCCACATCTTCTTCCTCCTCCTCCTCTTCGCCCTTTTCCACATCTTCCTCCTCCTCCTCCTCCTCCCCCCCCTCCTTTTCCTTCTCCTCCACCTCTTCCTCCTCTCCTCCTCCTGCTCCTCTTCCCACTCCTCCTCCTCTTCTTTTTCTTCTTTCTCCTCCTTCCTCCTCTTTTTCCTCCTCCTCCTTCCTCCTCTTCCCCCTTTTTCTCCTACACCTCCTATTCCTCCACCTCCTCCTGGGGCTCCTTTTTCTCCCTCCTGCTCCCCCTCCGACACTCTGACTCCTCTTCCCCTTCCTTTTCCTCCTCCTCCTCTTCCTCCTCTTCGTCCTTTTCCACATCATCCTCCTCCTCCTTCTCCTCTTCCTCCTCTTCTTCCTCTTCCCCCTCCTTTTCCTTCTCCTCCACTTCTTCCTCTTTCTCCTCTTCTTCCTTTTCCTCCCTCCTCTTTCTCCTCCTCCACCTCTTCCTCATCCTCCTCCTCCTCCTCCAACAACTCATGATTGTTTTCACACCTTCAGTCAGATATTGTTATGTCAATTGTTTTTATAATTGTTGTGCACCAGTTCCTCGGAAAATAAATCTAATCTCAAGGAACAACCTGGTACAATAAAGGTTAAATAAAAAAAACAAACAATATAAATTAAGCTAAAGAGTCTGACACCCAATAATCTTAGAAAGAAAACAAAAGGCATATGGCCAGGGTTTCCGTTGTCCGGCAATTACCGGACTTTGACTGGTAAAATCTGCCGAAGTCCGGTATTTTCTAACCCCGACGGTCAAAAACCACTTGTTTGGAACCAAGTGTCGCATAGAGAGCGGAAGCAGGAAGTAACGTCGCCATGGGACCTCAACTCGGAAAAAGTCTCCATGTAAGTGAACGGGAGTCAAAATTTTACTTTGTGATCCGATTGAATTGTGTCATGAGAAAAAATATGACCTCTACCTGTTTAAAACATCACGTTTCATGCCGAGAAATCAGCAGTTTATCGTCTGCGGACTACAAATCTGGTGTCCCACAAAAAATGCGTCACCAACTGACATGGGAAAGGGCGGCATGTGGTGTGTGACGTCACCTACCATGCCACCTGTAGTCTTTCTGGTTACCGATTCTTTTGAATTTTAATAGTTTTCAAAAAACTGCTGATTTTTTGGCATGAAACGTGATGTTTTAAACAGGTAGAGGACATATTTTTTTTCTCATGACACAATTCAATCGGATCACGAAATAAAACTTTGACTCCCGTTCACTTACATGGAGACTTTTTCCGAGCTGAGGACCCATGGCGACGTTACTTCCTGCTTCTGCTTCGGCACTCAATAATTTTAGAAAGAAAACAAAAGGCATATGAGGTAAAAAATAATTAAAACGCTACGACTATGTCTTATTATCAGTGTGTTAATTACTACGTCTGACTGTGTTGTCTATATCTTCTCTCCCCCCCTCCTCCCCCCTCAGGTGGGCGACATGGTGAAAGTGACCAAAATCAACGTGAACGGCCAGTGGGAGGGCGAGTGTAAAGGAAAACGCGGCCACTTCCCCTTCACGCACGTCAAACTGCTGGACCAGCACAGTGCCGAGGACGAGCTCAGCTGAGAGCGAGCGGACCGCTGGGCCGCTAACGGGACATTAGTATTAGACCCTTCCTCCTCCTCCTCCTCCTCCTCACCTCAACCCTCCTCCTCCCCCATTGCTCCTCCCTCCTTCCTCCCCTCCTTCCTGTTTCCTCCTCCAGCTTCTACCTGCACCAAGTACATTTTCAGAGAATCACTGAGAACAAAAACAAACAGACCCTCGTCGGACCCTTGTAATGCACCATCCTCCTCCCTCCTCCTCCTCTTCCTCCTCCTCCTCCTCCTCCTCCTCCCCCTCATCGGAGTAATAATCACGCTGCCGTCCTCCACTACCTGCTCTGGACTGACTGACACACTTCAACACTTCTCTACGGCGGAAACACAAGATACACGAAAACAAACGCCTCCTGTTCTGCGGATACGGCGACACCCTTTAGCTCCTCCCTCCTCCCCCTCCTCCTCCTCTTCAGCTTATCAACACTCGCTCCTCAGGAGACGCTCCTCGCTCCTCGCCGCCGCAAAGAGTTCAGCCACTTCCTCTTCCTGTGTCGGAGCCAGTAGATAAACTCACTGTGTCTTTTTTGTTTTGTTTTGTTTTGTTTTGTTCCTCCATCCCATAATCCATCACCATGTTTACGGCGCTGTAGGATCACTCATGCTGCATTCATGTCGTGATGGCGGGCGGGGAGGGGAGGGAGGGGGTTGTAGCTACAGAAACACGATGAAGAGTAAACACACAACACAAGTTTTTAATGTGTTTTTGGTTTGAAGCTGTTTTTTTTCTGATGATTTTATTTTAATTTTTTTAATTTTATAACAAACTGTTAAACACATTTTAGAGGGAAATGTGGCTCATTCGCCGCCGCCGCCTACAGCTGATTAACTGAGCTCAGCATGAAGTCATAAAGAAGCTGGAGGAAGTGACAGATACACAATGTTTGTTTGTTTAATCCACATGAAACAACAACAAAGTGTTATTTATACAAATTCTCAGGTGTTTATGGGCCTTTTTTTGTTTTTTCTTTTTCTTTTTGGGGCTCTCACCTGTTGTGGATGCTCCAGGAAGTCAAGACTCATAAACACCTGTGAGAAAATGAATTGATGTAACTGAACCACACACACACACACACACACACAATAATCGATTATTAAATTCAACTTTTTGATAATTTAATCATCAGTTTGAGGTAGTTTTTAAGAAAAAAAAGTCCAAATTCTCTGATTTCAGCTTCTTAAATGTGAATATTTCTGGTTTCTTTGTTCCTTTATAATAATTAACTGAACATCTATGTGGTTTTTGGACAAAACAAGACATTTGAGGACATTTTCTCTTTATTTTTTAGCATTTTATTGACCAAACAACTAATCGATTAATCATTTACATAATTGTCAGATTAATCGATAATGAAAATAACTGTTAGTTGCAGCCCTACACACACACACACACCTCCTCCTCCTCCTCTTTATGCTCAACTTAACTAAACCAATCAGCTGCTGTAAGTCAGTAAATCACCACGTTGTCGTTTCTCTCCTGCAGTCGGTGTCGCTCGTAACGAGTGACGACTCTGAGCAAAGTTATTCTCTCTAAACGGCCCTGACAGCTCCTTTTTCTTTACTTTTTTTTTTTTACTTAATTTTTCCAGACTGGTACCTTCGTTCAGGAAATGACAGAAATCAGGGGTCGTGACTAATGTTGAAGGAATTTGTGGGCGCTTTCACTTGTACACCTTAAAAAACTCGTGTCCTGAAGCTTTTCTCCTAAGATGAGAGGAAGAGGAAGGATGTTGAGGTTGATGTTTTGTTTTTATAAAGTATGGAAGTATGAATCTACCTTTTTTTTGTTTGTTTTTTATGAGACATGAATGCAGCAGCGTTGTTTTCTAAAGACTGTTAAGGGACGAGAGCAGCGAGACTTTTAAAAACTCCTCTGCAGCGGTGGAACGGACGAACCAGAGGATTAAAACACAAACTGATAAACGAAGCTGGAGCTGAACAGAGTCTGAAGGAGCAGTCCTCCTCCCCTCCTCTTCCTCCTCCTCCTCCTCCTCCTCCTCCTCA
This sequence comes from Trachurus japonicus, assembly GCF_045865225.1. Taxonomy (NCBI): domain Eukaryota; kingdom Metazoa; phylum Chordata; class Actinopteri; order Carangiformes; family Carangidae; genus Trachurus; species Trachurus japonicus. The sequence continues at coordinate 17,599,346 of NC_140919.1, read as the reverse complement.
CCAAATATCAGACTGAGTGGCGAGCAGCAGCCGGTAGCGACTTCCTGTAGTGTCTTAGCGCCGTAGAGCAGAGAAGCTCCTGTTTGTTGAGGTGGAGATGAAGGCAACACTACAGCCAAACACACACACACACCAACACACGCACACATCTTCTTCCTCCTCCTCCTCCTCCTCCTCATCACCTTCGACCAAGTACCACCAAACCAAGTAGTCTTTTTGTAAGAAAGGAGAAGAAAAAGAACATATTGTTATGAAATGATGTACTATGTGATTATCATTACATGCTAATATTTTTTTCTGTTGTTTTATTTGTTTTTCTTTGTAGTTTTTTTTTGTCTCGGGGAGGAGGGAGGGAGGAGAAAGTGACTTACGAAGGAAACAACAACCACGTCACGACACCGCGTGTTTTTTAAATCAACTCAGCGTCTGATTGATGAACATGAATGAAGTTGAACGGAGTGAATGTAGGCTGTCCACCATGTTAGTGTAGTAACGTCTTTATCTCATTATTATTATTATTATTATTATTATTATTATTAGTGCTCCTCATCATTCAGCTCACCCAGTATAAAAACCTTTAGAGAAAAAAACAGAAACACGTCTGCTCTGTGTTCGAAACATCTCGTCAAATGTGTCCAAGATAAAAATGGTGTTTTTTTTCTTTGGTACCTGCCCCCTTTTTGTTTGTTTAGTTTTTTAAATCGATGGAATTATCTTGCTGCCACCTTGCACTATATTGTCCCCTTGGCTCGTCGGCCTGCCGCCTTCTTTCTTTCTTTCATCTTTGTGCTTCCTCACTTAATCCTCTGCCCTTTGTTTGTTTATTTAAAGCCTTGTCCATTTACAATGCACACGCCAACATGGACTATTATATTATTATTATTATTCTGGTTTATTATTCCCACCCTCTGCCAACACATCAAGCAGATTATAGCTGTAGTTTAAAGAAATAAAAACTGCCTTTTCTTTCTTTCTTTTTAAAAACCTGAACAGTCATTTTTCTGTTGAGATTGAATCAATCGACTTGTTGACACCTGACAATCATCACCCATGTGTTTTATCATGAAGCAGCAGACTCGTTAAAGGATTAAAGCAGACTGGATTTATAGCTCAGACCTTTTTTTTTCTTTTTTTTTCTTCTCTCCCTCCCCCGGGGTGAACCTGGTCCACTTTGAATTTGATCCGTGAGAACTCGCTGTCTCTTCCAGGGGGCGAAGGCGTCCCCTCTCAGATGTCATCATGCTGCAGAGTTATGCGGCGCAGCACCGTGTCGCCTTTAGGTGGCGCTGTGGCAACAACATTTCCAGAAGAAAAAAAGAAACAGGATCCTTCCGGAAAAGCATTTTTATTCTTTGCCCACAGTTTATGAGATTAAAGGAGATGAAATTAGAGTTTTTTTTTTGTTGTTTTTTTAACAGAACGCACTTATCTGCTTTTACACTGAGTCTGCATTGATGTACGTTTCTCCTGCTTATGGTTTTCAATTATCTCTGATTGCTCCCACACATTAAAAAATAGGACTATTTAGGACTTATATTAACAAAAACATTCCACTGATATCTGCTTTAAGTTTCCCTGTGACCTTTTTATAACTCCTGCCTGACAAGCTCTGCCCTGCTTTCACGTTTTTATTTCCAAGTTGGCCACTCTCCAACCCCCCCCCCCCTTCTGTTGTTAAAAAGATTTACTGCTTCAAAACATTTGGCTGACTTCTTGGAGGAAGCAGAAGAAGGAAAAAAAAAATCTGGTTTAAGAAACATTAACATTTGCGTTTACTGCCCGATGTTGACACAGTCCTATTTTTTTTTGTTTTGTTTTGTTTTGTTTTTTAAGAATCTGTGTAGTTGTGATCAAATCAAGCTTCTTTGTCACTCACACTGCACACAGCAAGTGCTTAGCTACATGAATCATTATCTTTATAAATTGTGTTGCCAATGAAAACCACCAAGAAGTATTTTTTTAGTAGCCCCTGCATGAGGTCATTCGTTTCCTTTCAAAATAAAAGGAAAGGGTGTCACAATGCCAGTGGAAATTGTGTTAATATCAAAAAAATGTGCCATTTTATTATAACACTATATTCTTTCAAGACAATTGAAATTACCTTTTTATTTTCTGTAGCATGTAATGTGTTAATATACTAGTAAATAAAGTCAAACCCATGACAAATGATCTGTTTGATGTGTTGGGTGTTTTATTTTTTGTGCTTATGACTCATGACTCATATCAGCTGCTGAGTCAGGATTCCCTCTTCATAGCAGCCTCCGCTCATGACAGATACAGTCAAGTAGTCTTAACACACACACACATGTTTTTTTAATTCTGGACCATTCATGACCAAAAACACTGTTTTCATTCATGCTGTACATGGCAGTTGCCTAGTTACAGAAATCATTGCCATTCATTCCAGCACGAGATATTTTTAGTAACGCCATATGAAGTTGGGTAACTGTAGTGTCAGTGTACAGAGGGGACGCATGCAAAACAAATCACACGTTATGACAAATAAATACATAATTTGATGTAATATATCAATTTGCCCCATATCTTTAGCTTTTACTAAACACATTTCTGATATAAATGGATTTATATGTTGTTTTATATCAGAGAAACATGAAACGTATCAGTTTTTTATTATAACGCACCTCCAAATAGAGAGTATTTAGTGAATATGGTGATTTATTGTCTATTATTAGGCATGTTACTAGTATAGATTGTATTCTGACATATGGAGATATCACATTACCATATCTCAATATATACAGGCTGATCTGCCAATAAACATTCTTCATTAATTAGCCATATAGATGTGCTAATTAAGAGACATATTGCTGTTATTATCCAGCACGGTCACATGACTTGTGCAAAATATAGTCACAAATACGTAGGCTACAGAGGGATTTTATAGCTACAGTGGTCAGTTAATTTTATTTGTTTAGTCTTTCTTTTTTATTTTCATCATTTTATTTTTTTATTGGACAAGCCAGACCTGCTGTTGCTGTGGGCCGGGGTCATCATCAATTGAGATTATACAGTGAGTGAAAATGCATATGATGATGATAATGTTTATTGTGTAAATGTTAAAAAAGAGCCATATAGCCAAAAAATGTGTTATTTTCCAGCATTTAAAAGCACCATGGTCACATGACTTGTGCAAAATATAGTCACAAATATGTAGGCTACAGAGGTTTTCTGTGTAGCTGACACAGTGTCCAGTTAATTTTATTTGTTTATACATTCTTTTCTTTTCTTTTTTTAGTTTTTATTTAGTTATTTATCATTGTATTATTTATTTGCACAGGCCAGACTTGCTGTTGCTATGGGCTATAATTGAGATTATAATACAGTCAATACATATAATGGTAATAATATTAATTATGTAAAACTCAATATGGTGGTGATAGATGGGCACTATTAAGACACATTGTTGTTATTTTCCAGCACCGTGGTCACATGACTTGTGCAAAATATAGTCACAAATAGACTACAGAGGTTTTTTGTGTAGTAATGTAAGTGATTTAAATTCATTTATTTTTTTATTTATCATTTTATTATTTATTTATTTATTTAGTGGAGAAGCCTGCTGCTGTTGCTATGCACTGGAGTCGTCATCAATTGAGATTATACAGTAAAAAAACAACAACAACAAAACATATATGATAATATAGGAATACGAATTACTTTATTGATCCCCAAAGGAAAATTAAAAAATGAAAATAATCTAATATAAATTCTTGCTTACTGCTGTCTCTGTCTCTGTAGCCTACATAAAATAAATAAATAAAAGAGTGAAGGGCGTATCGGAGCTGGTGATCCATGTGCGTAATGTGCGGTACCCGGATGAGACCGTCCGCCATCTTTACTCCATCCCAGCGAGCGCAGCGCTGCCGGTGGGGCGGAACACACTCACACTCACTCAGCATCGACCCAGTTGGTTTCTAGGAACCGCCGACAGACAGACAGACAGACAGGCAGGCAGACCACCGTGTTTTTTCCACTAAAAAATATATATATACTCGTTAGTTTTGATCAGTGCGCGACTCCAAAAAAAAAAAAGAAAACGCCCCCCGCCGCATCGCATCTCGATAGATTCGATATAACACAATGGGAGAGCGAGAGGACCTAGTTTACCAGGCGAAACTTGCCGAGCAGGCAGAGCGATATGACGGTAAGTCAGTCACCATTTCCTTCATCTTTATGATCGTTTTTTTCTCTCTCCCCTGTCTGTGTGTGTGTGTCTCGCTCGCGCATGTTAACGGCCGGAGCGGCAGCGTTCTATTCCGTTGGGTTAGCTCAGTGCTAGGTAACCAGCTAGCCGCGGTGGCTAACAGGAGAGCTAACCCGGCCACCACCACCACCACCGCCGCTGCTGCTGCTGCTGTTATTCACGTTGCTGCTATTTAATTGTCATGGCGGCGGCGGCGGCGGCGGTGGAGGGTGAGGGAGGAGGGAGTTCATTTCTGCGATAGATAGACTAAATAAATGTGACATTTAAAACACAGCCGCCGCGGCCTAGAAAGGTGGTGGTGGGGTGGTGGTGGTGGGGGGTGTCTCTATTTTAGGGGGCTAATGTGGCGGATGTGACTTGACTGACAGTGGCTAACGCTAGCTGAAGAGGAGGAGGGAGGAGGAGGAGGGGGGCTACAACAAAATGGCGGACTACTGGAGCGTGAGCTGTCAGTTAGTTGCCTCCCTCCCCTGGCTGCTGCACCATATTAACACTTAAGCTTCTGGTTCTGGTTCTGGCTTCGGCCCTAAAGCAGCAGCAGCAGCAGCACCCACCCAGTGACATGATGATCCCATCTGACTGAAACCCGTTTTACCTCATTTGTATGATTTTTTTACACTGGAAATAACACGGAATTAAAACATGTAACGTTAGTGTTTAAATGGGGTTTCAATTCACTGGCCAAAAATGGGCCAATGCCATAATCTGACAAAAAATAAACATTAAAAACCATACATTTTCTATTCTTAAGTTAAGAATGAATCCCATTTTACCTCATTTGTATGATTTTATACTGGAAATGACAAGGAAAAGAACATGTTGTGTTTAATGGGGTTTCAATTCATTGGCCAAAAATGGGTTAATGCCATAATCTGACAAAAAACATTTTGAAAACATGTATTTTAAGTCTTTAGTTTAAAATGAACCCCATTTTACCCAATATGTATAATTGTATACTGTGAATAACAAGGAATTACAGCATGTAGCATACAGGCTAGTTTTTAAATGGGTTTCCTTTCATTGGCCAAAAATGGCCACGATCTAGTCAAATGTAGCAATTTCGTTTGCACAGTAGTATATTATTATTGATATATTGTTGGAAAATAGAAATTCAGACAAAAGTCCAGACCCATTGGAAGTTTCATTTCATTTTGCCAAATGTTCAACAAAAAGAAATCAAGGTGGTCACTTTTGTCCAGGTTAGAGCCCAGAGAGTATCAACACAGTCTTTTGATTATAATCGTCATTATATTTATTGTTTTTACACATTATTCTGTTATTATTGCCAGCTCACTGTAAGGTTACTGTAGTTATAAGCTTGTGTGTGTTAGCAGTGAGTGGGAGTGGGAGGGCAGCTGTTCCCTTGGTGGGGTGTTTCCCCCCACTGAAAACAGGGCTGTACGGATCGATTCCTCCTCCTCCTCTTCCTCCTCTCCCTCGCTCCGCTCCTGTCAGACTGTCATACCATTACAGACCTTGTACAGGCTGTTTTTAGACGGCGGCTCTGCTGCTCTGCCTTCGCCACCGGTCACACGTTGTTACGTTGCCCAGAAACGTTTAAGTGAATGTGCCATGACTCATTCACAGGGATTTGGCCCGACTGGTGTATTTACAGGCTGATTTACTGTAGTTGGCTCTGCTAAATGCTATCCTTGCAGGGTTGTAGTCGTATGTATTCACATGGATATTATATTATTCTGCAGAAAGGTTACTAAATGTTACCATAGCTTTGATGGATTAATTAATTAATACAGTGGTGTCATGCAAAAGTGTGGGCACCCCTGGTCAAAGTTAAATGTCAATGTGAACAGTTCAGCAAGTGGAAGATGAAGTGATCTCCAAAAGGCATAAAGCTACAGATGACATGTTCCCATTACATTTTAAACAATATATTCTTTATTTCTTGTTTTAAAGATATAGCTAAAGATGTACAGACAAGGAAAAGGGCAAAGGTTTGGGCCCCCTGCATAGTTAGTAGCCAGTAGCCCCCCCTTTAGAAACTATCACAGCATGTAATAGTAAATATCTTGTCTGATACCTTGGTCAAAGTTATCCGAGAGCTCAAGTCTCCTGGGTTTCCCATTCTGTCGCAGGCTGCTGCTTTGTTTCCCCCTTTTCACTCTAAACTATAGAAAACTAAAATAATTCACTGATATTGATAAAAATATCGCAAAAAAAGAGTGGTTCCTGTTTAACTTTGTCTTTTGGAGATCGTTTCATCTTGTTTTTGTTCACATTTACAGACATTTTGACCAGGGGTGTCCAAACCTTTGCATGATCACACTGTATATTTATAAATGTGCACTTTTGACCTTCTAACCTACAAACCTGTTTTGCTTTGGTATTTAATAAAAAAAAAACCTTCCAGCTACCACTGAGATCTAACCCAGAGAAATTCATCACTGTAGGGTGTGTTTGCTGTATTTGGTGCAGAGGTGAACATGTCTGGCACTGGAATGAAAAAACGTGTGTATGTGTGTGTGTGCGCTGCTCAGTCAGTACACTGTGTCATGTCACGGTTTAATGATTTGCATATTAGACAAACCACAAATTATCATCCTGGGACGCCTGAATGCTTCATTCATAATGTAATTTTTATTTTCCCAACCGAAGAACGGGGGAGAAAAAGGCTGTTTGTGATTATACACCCTGACTTTTTATCAACCATTTAAAAAAAGCTTGATGCTGGATTATGATAATGGGTTTGGCTCCTCCAACTATGAATCTGTCCGTCACGGCGTCTCTCACACTTTTAAACATGTCATTCAGTCGGCTAATGTAATTGGCAGCAAAGATCATAAGAAATGCTTAACGTGAGTGTGTTTTTTTTGTTTCCTTTTAACAGAGATGGTGGTTTCTATGAAGAACGTGGCGGGCATGAACGTGGAGCTCACAGTGGAGGAGAGGAACCTACTATCGGTGGCCTACAAGAACGTGATCGGAGCCCGGAGAGCCTCCTGGAGGATAATCAGCAGTATCGAACAGAGGGAAGAAAACAAGGGCGGAGAGGAGAAGCTGAAGATGATCCGGGAATACAGGCAAACGGTAAAAAAAAACACAAAAAACAAGCTCCATATTTGTGTTTCAGAGAGTTGCGTCTGTCTGGAGCGCTGATGTGAAATCATTCTCTCACATTAACAGTACACATTACATTATGAGCACCTAACTGGACAGACTGCATCTGAGTCATAGTTGGCAAAGTGCTGCACGCTCTCTTTGCTTTTATGAAGGGGGGGGTGAGGGAGGGGGGAATAAGAGCCGGCTATTATTCTGGGAGAGGCCAGAGTGTGTCAGAGAGATGGGAGAGGCCGCCGGACTGCAGTCAGTCAGAGGCCTAATGGGACTCAGAGACGGGTTATCCCGCTGTTGCACCTTCATATCGTTAGTAGTTCTCTCACTCCCTCAGGGACACACACACACTTCACCGCAGCAAAAAAAATCACATAACACAGGAGCATAAAGAAAAGGAAATGGTGTTTTTTTTTTGTTTTTTTTTCACTGATTGATTGAATAATAATTGTTTTTGTTTCGTTGGTCAGGTTGAGAAGGAGCTGAAGTCGATCTGCGGTGATATTCTGGATGCACTGGAAAGGCACCTACTCCCCTCTGCTGTCATGGGAGAGTCGAAGGTCTTCTACAACAAAATGTAAGAGCTTTGTGGTGTGAATGTTAATTAATTGATGAATAAATGGATGCACTGAGGTTTTTTCTTTTTTTCTGTTTTTTGGGCCGTGCATGAAACATGAAGAACTACGATGGAGTATTAGAGTATAAAAAAAATTTTTTCGCAGACTTTGAGAAAAAAGTCATCATATTTTAAAGGGATAGTTCAACATTTGGCAAATGGCCCATTTCCATAATCCCTATAGTCATAGTAGTTATTTGTCGGTGTAAGCTATTCTTAGAACGGCGGAGCAGAGCCGCGAGCTGCTCAGAGCTACGCTACGGAGGCTAATGGGATTTCTTGTTTTCCCTCATCAAACTCATCAAATACACAATCCAACAACTCCACAACGCTCTGGTGGACAAGTTGTGACCTGCACATTCACCACGCTATGAGAAAATAACAGAACGTTACGAGACAAAGTTGTTTTAGAGATAAATGCAGAGACTGCTTGCTGAAAAACTGCCACCGACGGGAATGCGCATCAGCGGTTTTGCAGGATTTACCTCTAAAACAACTAACGTTCTGTTTTTATCTCATAGCGTGGTGAATGTGCAGGTCACAACTTGTCCACCAGAGTGTTTTGGAGTTGTTGGATTGTGTATTTGATGAGTTTGATGAGGGAAAACAAGAAATCCCATTAGCCTCCGTAGCGTAGCTCTGAGCAGCTTGTGGCTCTGCTCCGCCGTTCTAAAAATAGCTTGCACCGACAATTAAAGGTAACAAACCTACTGCTATGACTATAGGAATTATGGCAATGGGCCAAGTTGCCAAAATGTTGAACTATCCCTTTAAGGCCTAAATCCTATGGCACATCAGCACCACATTGTCATCAGTATCAAGACTTTGAAAAGAATATGCAAGAAAATGCATCTATTGTGTGTTGCACTCTTGCTACTTCCGTTTTTAGTAGAGCAGCCTACCATATCCACTTACTGGTACTATTACGACTTTTCTCTCATAAAATTATAACTTTATTCTCGTAAAACTATGACTTTATTCTCGAGGTCTGTGAAAAACATTTTAATACTCCGTTGTGAAGAACTATACATTTCCTGTTGAAGGAAAGATTTGACGAATGCGACACCTGACGGGAAGACATCCATGTGTTTTCTCCTCCGTCCTCCAGGAAGGGCGACTACCACAGGTATCTGGCAGAGTTCGCCACTGGAAACGACAGAAAGGAGGCGGCGGAGAACAGCTTGGTGGCCTACAAAACCGCCACCGACCTAGCCATGTCGGAGCTGCCTCCCACGCACCCCATCCGCCTCGGCCTCGCCCTCAACTTCTCCGTCTTCTACTACGAGATCCTCAACTCGCCCGACCGCGCCTGCAGGTCACCGTCTCCTCCGTAACACTCCAGTAGTCTCTGGTGTTTTGTCTTTATACCGTCAGAAAAACAGTTTCGAGGCGGAGTAGAAGGTAAAAAGAGGTCACAGGAAGTTTAGAGAAGAGCCAACGTGTAGGAGTCCTGACAACAAACAACCCAGGAAACAGTCTGCCTTCACTCGTACTCCGCAGTTGCCATTCATAACCAGACTTTATTATCTTTTGGTCTGACTTGGGGAGGTCGAAACTTGAATCCTTTTTATTTAAAACATAAAGGATTCACTGTTTATTGTGTTGTTAAATCACAGTTAGGTTAGTTATTTATTAAAAGAAACATTTAGAGAATGAATTAAAGTAAGAAGTGTCTATAACAACAAATGGATATTAGTATTAACTTCTACCTCAAGTCAGTATTTGATGTATTAACTTCCACCTTAAGTCAGGATTTCCCCCTGTTTGCCTTTACATGAACATAAATATATAATATATAACATAAGCCTCTTGCTATTAAACTATATACAGTGACTTACACAGATAAATAATGTAGAGTTTATGTTGATTTACTCAGTTTTTCATGTTTATTGTGTTATTAAATCACAGCTATAGGTTAGTTATTTATTAAAAGAAACATTTAGAGAATTAAATATATATGTATTATACCTTAACATAAACATAAATATATAATATATAACATAAGCCTCTTGCTAGTAAACTATACACAGTCACTTACACAGATGGATAAGGTAGAGTTTATGTTTACATCTCATTGGCTCAGACGTGAAGCTCTGTGTCTAAAGTGTGTAACACGTTCTCCTTCTCCTCCTCCAGGTTGGCGAAGGCTGCGTTCGACGACGCCATTGCAGAACTGGACACACTGAGTGAAGAAAGCTACAAGGACTCCACACTTATCATGCAGTTGTTACGTGACAACCTGACACTATGGACTTCAGATATGCAGGGAGAAGGTAAGAGGCTCATCACCACGGCGCTCGGGATGGACACGTATACGTATATTTACAGTTTATCATGTCTCTTTTTCCAGGACTAGACGCTGAGCGATGAATTAACTCACACCTCACTCATCTCCTGTGACCCACCTTAAACCTTTTACACCATGTTTTTAACATCTGTCTGAACTGTGAGCAGCCTGATGGACGATCTCCTCTGTCCACACGTGACCACTTTATCGTTTTGTGCTCTTTATATTGAATTTAATCACATTTCGAGTTAACTTCTCGCCTGAATCTGTAGAATAACAACAACATCAACGGTCTAAATGGAAATCAAACCGTTCTTAGTGAACAACGCCTTTTAGTTTCTCACTCTAACTGGTGCAACTGGTTAAGAGTGTTTAGTAAAAAAAAAAAAAGAAAAGCAGCCGACTGCAGCCAAAGTAAACAAGTTGTTTGCTTTGTTTGTCTTGGCTCTGCTGCTTCTTATGTCATAGATAAATAAAGTCTAAAGCTGTGAGAACGTCCACTGTTCATCCACAGCGATCCAACCAAAGAAACCTTTTCCTCACATACATATAAGATGAAAACATTTTTTAGGGGAAGGAAGAATTGGAAGTGTCCCAAAAACGAAGCCATGAATAAATTAAACCCCCCCCAAAAAAAGAGCTGGAGCTTTCAGGACGTGTGTCACGCTGCTCGCCGTCTGCATGTCCAGGTACAAAGTGCAGAATCCTGTCTGTCTACATGTGGCTGATCTGAGAGCAGCCGTCTGGAGCCGACAGTCGTAATCACTCCACCTAACAACAAACTTCACCGGCTTCTCCACCCGCCAGCGTTCGAGTCCAGGGCTGAACCACTGGAGGATTTAAATCCTACAGAAATTAAACTACAGATAGACTTTTTAGACTGTTTAAAAAAACTAAATAAAAAAGTAATGCAGGTGCTCTTCTGTTTTTTCTTTCCACTCTAAAGAAGTAATTTCTACAGAAAGATTAAGCTCCTATTTATAATTATACACGTTAAAAACATTATAAATAGTCCAGTTTCTCTTCTCCAAAACTCACAGAATAAATATTTAGCTCCGGCTGAGTAAAACCTGCTGGAGACGATTTGCTTTATAAACATTCACGACTCCAAGCTGCAGTTTGTTTAGACATTAATGAGTGGATTAGAGCAACAACAACAAAAAGGTTTAATTTATTCTAAGATTAGTTTTAATCAGAGTTAAGTAAAACCAGGTTTAAATGTAGGTAATCCAGGTTTAAGGTTTAAGCCAGGATCTGTGGCACCATTTTAAAATAACCTGGTTCAGTCAAGCCAATTAATTAATTTATTTTAACTGGTTTAAATCAAAAAGGAACTGAACTAAATGAAGTTGAACAGATAGACGTTTAATAAATATTTCAGGACCTAGTAAGTATAAAAGAGCATTGAAAGGCTACTGCTGTCGTTGTTGCTAGCTATCTTAAAAATAACTACTTGAACAATTTTATTTCTATATTTTTGAGGAAATCTTGGTCGCTGTGTTTAACAATTTCCTCCAGCGAAGATTTACCTTCCTCAGAAAACTCAATTAAATTGAATTTATCGCTCAATTTCCTTTTGAGAAACTTGATTTTTATTGAATCTGTCTCAAAAACTTGGTGATTTAAAGGTAAACCAGGATCACAGTTGAAAGCTTTGGTGCAGCAGAGTTAAATTTAAACGTAAATTAGAGATGTAAGTTGAATCTTTCTCAATTTTAAACTAGTTTGGCACCACAGAATTTCATTTTAATCCAGATTCAGCAACTCATTCAATCAGAAAGAAGCAGTCAAAAACCCTAATAGTGATATAAAGGCGGTGAATCATTCATTCTTTCTCTTCCTCCATTCAGTCCGGTGGTTTCTGCGTTTGCTGTGGTGCAGAGTGTCCGACACCGACACCTTTTTATTTCCCAGTGACTCATCATCTCTCTTGTCTCTCTCTCGTTCCCTCTGCTGTAGAGTCCTAAAGGAAACAAACCTGACTGTTCATTTCCCATGTTAACTGTACTTTGTAAGTGTTGCTCACCCACTGTTGCTGTGTGTGTTAACGTGTGTGTGTGTGTGGCCTCCTTCTGTTTCCTCTCACACTAACTCACTCACTCATGGTTTAATAATTCAATCCACTCACTCACTCGTTCACTGTGATGATCCTCATTAACTCTTTGGTAACGAGTTGAGTTCAGACAGTTTCACTTTTAGTTTTCACTGTTGAAGCTCGACGTTCGTTTGGTTCGTTCGTCCATCAGGAGTTCGTCAAGAGCTTCAGACCGTCGTGTCATCGGCATGTCGCACTGTTTGCACTCTGAACTCGACTGTTTCAACACAATTTGATGCATTTATAATGGAGCGTAGTTGTATTGAATTATGTGACCTGCTCTTTTTTTTGCTTTTTGATTTTCCACTTTTTTCGACCTCTTCAGTATCGACACTGTCGGGGTTTTCTGATCACTGAATTTGAATGAGTAGGTTTGATGATGCCACGGTTCAGACTTCACCACACACTGAGGTTGTAGCAGCATGCGGTTTGATTGACAAAGAGATTTTCACTTAGAAAGAAACAAAAACAAATCAGATTCAGCTCGATTAAAAGTGATTTTCATCCAATTTCAGTGGCAAACAAAAATGAATGAGTAACTGTCACTTGCACTTGTGTAATTCTACTTTCTACTTTAAATCTACTGCTACTTTTAATTTAAAAAGCAAATATTGTTATAATGTTTGGATAACACTTTAATTTACAGGCTAATGTTAATTACGTGATAATGTCAAGAAATAGCTAAGAAAAAACAAGCAATTACGTCATAATGTCTAGGAATAGTCTAGAAATAACGGTCAATTTCATAGTAATGCCAAGAAATAACGATTGATTGCGTAGAAATAAAATAACAGTCCATCGCAAGGACTTAGTGGAGAAAAGTTATGGCCTTTCCCAAAAAATGCAAAGCATGAAAAGCATGCGTAATCTTTTTCTTTTATGAAAAACTTGACATTACTATGAAATTGACCGTTATTTCTAGGCTATTTCTTGACATTATCACGTAATTAGCGGCCTGTAAATTAAAGTATTGCCAATCCAGTCATATTTTAGGTTGTGTTTGGCTACATTTTCTTACAAAAATGGAAAATAGTGAACATGATGTGAGAATATTTCATAATATTTTTTTAATTGAGTACAAGTTTTCATAATCCTCGTCCACCTGCAGCTGCTTTGTTCGTTCTCGTCTCAAGCTCCAGTCTCTTATTTCTAACATTATTAAAAATTAAAAGCTATTTGCCATTTTTATAAACGGCTAAAGGCAACTCACACATTAATGCAGCAGGAGCAACCATCCCATAATATAATTTGTGTGTTTATAATGCAGCTGTTGCTCTGTAACTACGTCTAAAAGCTACAATACGCAACTTCTTTAACTCTACAAGCTACAACCGGAAGTTGGTCTTCTTTCATGTATGTATATTATTCGCCATTCGCCGCTCGATACTGGAATAGCCTATATATATTTATTTTATTGTTTTATTATGCAGTTACATATTTACCATAACTGCATAATTTACTAGTTAACTCACTCTTAAGTCTTTTCACAATTTGATACAGTGTGAAAAACTGAGATGTTTGCAGTTAGAAGCCTAAAATAATTACGCGATCAAGTGATTATGTTAATGTTTCATCGATTTATGGCAATTAATATTAATTGTAAATATTGTATCTTAGATAACACGTCACAATTTTTAGATAATTTAATTAAAACTCTCATCGTTCCATTGTTTTGTATCTATCGTATCGGCGTATCGTCTCTTCGATCGACCGTTTGAACGCAAATAAATAACGATACATGAAGAAGACCAACTTCCAGTATGGATTGGACCAATGGCGGCGTCTTTGTCACTCTGGCTCCTCCCCCTCCCTGCTCCACTAAGCCCCGCCCACTCCTCGGCACACGCCCCCGGTTGTTTTTCCGCTGACTAATGCTAACGCTATCAGCAGCTTGAAGCCTCAGTGCGAGGACAGTAGTCGACAGTGAAGCTTGTTTGCATATTGATTGACAGCACTGAAGTCCCGCCCCCTCCCTGGCTGTGGCCGTCTCTGATTGGTTTAGAAGAATCGGGTCAGAAACAACAGAGGTGGAAAATCTCAGCATTGTTCAGCAAGTCTTAACGGCTCCTTATTGAGTTATTTTCCACAGTAAAGTGAATTTTTAATGACTTTATTTTTTTTTTTATATTATGGAATTAATGAAGCAAAACAAAATCCTTTCAAGACAAATACGCCTCAGAAAAAAGCCTCGACTAATAGAAATTGGGTAAAAGCACAAAATGAAAGGCTGAATTGGACACGGGTGTTTTTATTTATTTCCAAATTCCAGTCTTTTATTCTTGTTACAATAAATAAAAGGAAACCTGCTGCTTTCCACATTAAAAAAGAAACCTTAACTCTCTGACTTCATTGGCTTTGTGTTTGAATATGAAGCTGATCTTCTCTCGCTGACTCTAAACAGTAGAAACTCAGTGACAGGTTTGTGTTTTTATTGTTTTTAACTGTGTTTTTTAATGTGTTTATTTGTTTTTTCTTCTCCTCCAGGTGAAGAACAGAACAAAGAGGCACTGCAAGACGTTGAGGACGAGGCCCAGTGAGACTATGCCACCAACAGCCAACAACTTGAGACCCTCCCTTCACCTCCTCACCTCCTCACACTCCTCGTCCCCTCATCCACCTTCCTCCTCATCCTCCTTCCTCCTCCCTTCTCCCCCTCCCTTCCTCTCCGCAACTCGCCTTCCTCTCCCTCTTTCTCCTCCTCCTCTCCCTCCGTTTCCTTTTCCTCCACCTCTGCAGCTCCCAGCGACCCAGCAGGGCCGCCGAGCCAACAGGTTTATTTTTCTCTTCTTTTTTATTTTTATATTAGCCCTTACATCATTCAAGTAAATACCACTTAATTGAGACAGGAAATACAATGTTAGAAAGACAAAGATATTGGAAGAGTCCCTGGATTGTTTTTTTTGTTTGTTTTTCTTTTGTTTTTTTTGTTTTTGGTCCTGGTACAAGCAGTTCTGAGATGTTATCTTTGTTTTCATTATTGTGTTTTTGTTTTGTTTTTTTGCTTTTCCTCAATATTTGTATCAGTTGCTGGATGTATTGAGATTTTTTTTCTTAATGTAATTTACAGAAATTAACTTTTATTACTGATAATGTTGACTATTAGTTATGGGAGCTTATTTTATCTTTGTTTTTAGTGAAATGTCATGCGAATCATTTTACCTTTTTTTTTTTTTTTTTTTTAATGGGCAATTTGGAGAAAAAAAAACGAATTAAAAAAAACTACAAGTGCCCTTTTTTGTTAACTTTTTAGGTTTTCAGAGGAAGTTGGCAAAATTCGCGATATCCACGTGGGGCAAAGAAGAGCTTAACTTTTACACCATAGTGATTCTGTTGTCATGTTTTTGTAGTTGTCCTTGGACTGTACTTTGTGCTGAAATACTGTAACTGTGCACACATGCTGAATCTCTGAAGGTTGACGTTAACGGCTAGCTGGTGGTTTTAATTTAAATTAAAAGAAAAAAAGAAAGAAAGAAAAGAAACGTTAAGAAAATACATAAAAATAAAAACTTGGGAGATTTCTTCACTTGTGTAAAAGACGAGTCTGGATTCGGCCTCCGCTCCTCGACACAGAGCCTGAATAAATAAAAAAAACAAAACAAGATTGTCGGTGCTTTGCATGAGTTAACACGTCTTTTCTGCTTCTTTTTCTCCTCCTCCTCTTCCTCCTCCTGCTTTTCACTCAAGCTCCTCTAGATTCAGAGGTTTTTCTTTTCTTTTCTTCTATTTCTTCTTCTTTTGCCGTTTCCTTTTGTTTCTTCTCTTCTCGTTTTTGCTTCATTATGTGTAACTTGGAGCTGATTTGTACTACTGGATATCTGACTGGAGCCACAGACAGGGAATCTGTATCGTTCTTACTGAAACACAGCATGGAATTAACATTAAACAATCTAAATTAAACATTACAAACTGACTGGGTGCTTTTATTGTTTCAGTTGCCTTTTGTTTTTTTAGTTTTTAGAAGACGGTGTTTGTTTGTTTTGTTGTTTTTTGTTAGTTTTTGTTTTGTTTTGTCATAATTTTTTTGCTGCTTCATCTTGTCTCATGTGAACAAATATATAATCCGTGGAACTGTTTGTTCAAACATGGTAAATGATGAATGAAATAAAACTGTCCTGGGGAATCCTGCTCCTCCTGCTGCTTATTGTAGTTACTGCAGGTTTCACATGTGACCACACCACCACCACCTCCTCTTCCTCTTCTTCTTCCTCCTTCTCCTCCTCTTCCTCCTTCATTGCACAGGTGTTTTCCTCGCCATCCGAACAATGCAGCGGTTTCCTCTGAAGCCTGAAACCAGATGCAGCCGAGCTCGGTGGTGTCGCCAACAAACGGAGCAGATGTTGCTGCTGGAATCTGAGTTGGCAACTGCGAGCGCGATCATAAATTTATATCTTCTATTTATAGCGTTTGAGAGACAAATGCAATCTTAATGCCTGTGACAGTGCAGCTGATGCCTTTGGCTCCTTTGGCTCTTTGCTGCTGCTGCTGCTGCTGCTGCTGCTGCTGCTGCTGCTGCTGCGGAAATGGCGCCGACCTTTTTCTTTTTTACTCATAGGCTACAGTCGATGTTGTTAATACTTTCTCACGGATGTTTCAAACAGAAAAAGACACAGATCATTGGATTTAGTGGCTTTAACGTGTCACCGTTGTGGTTTCTGTGTGAAATCCCCCTCTCTTTCTCTCTTTCTCTCGCTCTTCAGTGAGCTAGCAGCAGCAGACCCCTCCGGCTCCAAGGCCTTAACCTTTCGACTCCCCCCCACCCAAGTTTCGGTTTCTTGTAACCTCTGCAGCAGTTGCCGCCTTTTCTACTGTTACATCAGCCATAATAACAGCCTGTGCTCGGCGGCCGCTCGCACTAAATATAGACTCGCAGGTGAAAGTGGAGGAGCCTGTCAGACGGACGGCCAACAGCCGCTCAACACACACACACACACACACACTTCCTCCCTGCAACAGCAGCAGCAGTAGCAGCATCTCAGTGGGCGGCCGACTCCTTCACCTTTAATGCAGGTCACTGTCTGGACCGACTTTATGTTTAAGCACAACTCCAGTGTGCAGCAAAGCAAAGACATTAAGCTCCCCAACACTCAGTGTATCTATATAATGGTTTATTTACCAGGGACAAATGCATCACTGCACAACAGTATAAAAAAAACTGTGGGTGAGCCAAAAGGCCAATTCTCATCCAGATGTTACAGGTACATCAAACTCATCAAATACACAATCCAACAACTCCAAAACACTCTGGTGGACAAGTTGTGACCTGCACATTCACATTCCCTATGAAATAATCATGTATAATTATGTAACATTACCACACATGAAGCAGATACTCTGAACTACTTTGCACTTTTGAAATCCCTCCCCCCAGCAGCCAAGTCTGGAAAGTAGTTCTGGCTCCATTTGCCTCTAAAACAACTCTGTCTCTATAATGTTTCATGATTATTTCAATGTGCAGGTCACAACTTGTCCACCAGAGCGTTTTGGAGTAGTTGGATTGTGTATTTGATGAGTTTGATGAGGGTACAGAAAAGAAAAATGAATTTGATTCCACTCTGGGTCCTAACATTAGTGTAATAACTCATCTATCAGACGATGTAGGCCAAACTTTGTGCAAAATTCTACTTTCGAGTAAATCCGGGATGAAAGTGGGGTAGTTTTTTTTTTGCATTGGATAATGCAGGCGCACGGATTATGCTCAGGATTCATCAGCCACTGATATTGGATTCATCATCATCTTAAACAACTATGTTGGAGTTTGGGGTTTTTTTTCCCATCATACTAGACGATCATCGCCTTCCCTTCAATATATTAACATCATGTAAACGTACTGACTCAAGGCCGAACAATATCATAAGAAAGTTCAAACCTTTTGTTGAAATCTGAAGTCTACTAATCAGATTGGATGATCTCTTTCAGCAGCGAAGTGAAGTGAAGTGGTTGAACCTTCGTCACATAGTTTTAGGTTTGTTTCTTTACGTCTGTGATCCCAGGAGGAGGATGAACCACCATAGTGACCTCTGACCTTTCAGATACCAGCAGCAGCAGCAGCGTTCTGGGGATGGCACCAGTGTTTGATCCAGTCAGATAAAAATAAATATCCCAGCAGCCATCGAATGCATCACAGTGAGACTAACGACACGTTCACGGTCTCCTTTCACACCACCGGTCTGACATTTTTGGACTCGGGCTGTTCTCTGATATTTGGTCCAGACGTCCAGAGATGGGACGACTCAGAGCAGACGAGCCGCCAGTCGCTCCTCGGGGGCATCGCCGACCTTTGGGCTCCCATGCAGGACCTCGTTGCTGGTTCACTGGTTGTTTCTCATCTTTTTCACCACCATGAAAACAACACAAGACGTTCTGTTTGAGAAATGTTCTTCACAGATAAGTTGTTTCTAGATCATTTTGTCTTTCAGCCGTCCACCTGCCGCAGATCCCACTCCTGGACGGCTTCGTGCCACGGTGTGAAAACAATAAGCTACACAAAAGTAGAGTAGTTACTGAGGAACTAATGAGGAACATTATATTCACAGCAAGTATCCTACAGCTCTTTCTAATCAGATTGGTTATAATGCTGATGTTCACCACTACAGTACCAG
The DNA here is from genome assembly GCF_045865225.1 of Trachurus japonicus. Classification (NCBI taxonomy): domain Eukaryota; kingdom Metazoa; phylum Chordata; class Actinopteri; order Carangiformes; family Carangidae; genus Trachurus; species Trachurus japonicus. The sequence continues at coordinate 17,580,455 of NC_140919.1, read as the reverse complement.
AGCTTCAACTCAAGGTCTACTTGCATTACCACGACCAGGAACTAATTCAATGAAAAGCACTGTTGTATATATATAGAGCCATTTCATTATGGAACTCTCTTCATTTAAATATTAGGACTATTCCAGGTAAAAAAGCATTTAAGAAACATGTAAAGTCACTTTTCAGACTTAATAGTTAGTCTTTTATGTTACCATTTTGAGAACTTTCTTTCACTCTCCTTTTGTCCCTTTCTTTTTATTATAAATGAATCTGTGTATTGTTGTTTTATTTTGAACATTTTGAAAAGGACCCCAGGAAGACTAGCCTGGCGTTTGTGCGTCGGTTAATGGGGATCCTCAATAAACAATAAACAAGAAACTAGGCTAATGAGTAGTTACTGAGGAACTAAGGTACACAAAACGACACTAGTATTTAGGCTACTCATTTGGATGTCTCACTTTACTTTAGGGTACACAAAAAGGGTAATGATTAAGTAATATTTTCTGAGTAACTACTTTATTTTTGTGTACCTTATTAGTTCCTCAGTAACTACTTTATTTTTGTGTACCTCAGTTCCTCAGTAACTACTCATTAGTTCTTTATTAGTTCCTTAGTAATACTCTAATGTTGTGTACCTTATTGTAAAGTGTTGCCCATCATCTTTTCATACCCCCTCCAGGATTATTAATTAATTAATTAATTAGTTAGTTAGTTAATTAATTAAATCACCAGAGAGACCAGGGGAGTTAAAGTTTATTGAATGTGCTGCAGGAGAAGCAGCCGACCTGTCTCTGGCTCTCTGCTCTCACTCCGTCCTGAGAGGAAACCAGACTTCACCTCAGACCTCAGACCTGAGTCTGTGCAGCAGCTCGTGGTGCAGCGCCCTCTGCAGGTCAAAGCTGCAACACACACCCAGACAGCCGACAGCTGACAGACGGTACTGCACTGTGTCGCTGTGTAATGAGGCGTTTACATGCACATCTGTGTTACATCTGTGCAGTCTAACAGAGTCAGTGAAGTCCTCAGTTTCTACTTAAATCCATAACAATTACTAAATGTAAACAGAGATGTATATTATTGTCAAATTAACTGTTTATATATAGGCCTACTGTATTATTAGACTATCAGGCCTTGGTTGTATAAATTATAGCCTATTAAATATTTGTACACACCACACACTTAATTAATATTTTTTTGAGCAAAAACAGGATTTATGTTTTATGTTATGTTATTTATGTTTTAGACTCATTTTGCAGCTGACGGCGTTGCCCAGTTGGTAACATGCTTTAACTAAAGGCCACTAATCATCTCAGGAATTACTATAGTGACACTTTGTATACACTTTATAGTGAAGTTTGCACCAGACATCCAGGTGCAACAACACTGTCTTATTTCAGACACCTTCATTTTTGTATTGTGTGGACTTTTGTTGTTTTTTTTTTTTTTTTTACTAAAGATTAGTGTCTTATTTTGTCCCTATCTGTCCTTATTTTGTCTTAATTTGTCTTTACTTTTGATTTTATTCCATCCTAAGTCTTAATTCAATGATAATTTTGCTTTAATTGATATGATATTTAGCTTTTTTTATATATATACGTTATGTTTTCTTCTTATTTTTTTCTTTTTCTTTGCACATATTATACACAAAGACAGCTGCCTTTCTGTAAAAGCGATTCTGATCCTGATTCTGGTTTGGATACAGATACATAGGCTGCTCCTCGGTCCAAGACTGTTGTCCAGATTGTCGCTCCAAGTTAAAAGTCCAACAGAAACATGACAATTTAATTCCAAAATATAGAAAGTTTTATTTAATTTTTTACAGAATCCACTTGTCATATTCAAATCAAACTTTATACAAATAAACACATTTGCATCACGACAGCTGTTGTGTTAAAAATAGTTTAGAACCAGTGTTTTTTTTAAAAGAAGCTGCTGTTTAGTGATTTAAGAGTGAAAACCTGTCACACTAACAGCCCCACCCCCACCCCCACCTCTCTCTCTCTCTCTGTGGAGATGATGATGTGTTGACAGTGTGGTTACCATGGCACCTCCTCCCGGTTTCTCCTCCTCCTCCAGCAGCAGAGCAGCCTCCTGTTTGTAACATGAAACCTCCAGAGGGCAGCAAGTTCCAGCTAAAGTGAAACTACATCACTTGCCCCCCTCACCCTCCTAAATATATAGCAAAATTTTCCACATTTCCACAGAAGCCGCTAATGCTCCGTCAGTTTCCAGTCATTACTGTGAGGATCCTGCTCCTCCTGCGGGCGAAGGGCACAGCAGCCTCCTCCTCCTCCTCCTCCTCCTCCTCCTCCTCCTCCTCCTCCTCCTCCTCCTCCTCCTCCACATCTGCAGCCTCATCGGCGTCCTCCGGCTTCCTCTGCCTTCCTGTGGAAACTGGAAACTGGAAACAGCCTCTGTGTTTTCTAGTTGTCGGAGCTCGGATGGCAGCAGGAGGAGGAGAAGACGAGGAGGAGGAAGAGGAGGAGTGGGACCCAGGGAACAAACGTCAATGAAATATTATGAACTTCCTCTCCATGCTGCTGCAGAGACAGCGGTTATAAATAGACGGGGGTTATTTTCAGGCAACACTTGTGAGATTTACTCAGCACCCTCCCCCCCCTCCCCCCGGGCTGATCTGGTCTGGGCTGAGCTGAGCCTCCTCCGTGGTGAGGAGGTGCATTGGGAGGGGGGGTAAGAGGGGTAAGGGTGGTGGTGGTGGTGGGGGTATCTGGTTACAGGACGGTACCACAAATACACAGCAGCAGCAGGATGAACTTGTGAACTACAGCTCGCTCTGTTCTGTTCTGCCCCACGCCCTTCAAACCGTCCCGCAGCGTCCAAGTGCCCTTTGTCCATGTGTGTGTGTTTAAGTGTGTGTGTGTGTGTGTGTGTGTGTGTGCATGAGGAGTGCACCATCATTCTCCCACAATCCCTCCCTCTCGTTCCCTCCCTCTCTCTCTCTCTCTCTCTCTCTCTCTAACAAACAGGACTGACTCTAGGAAAAGTGACTGGGTTAAACATACAAATGCATTAATATTAAAGGGACAGTGCAACATTTTGGTCAAATTCTCCCCTCACCATAATCCCTATAGAATATAGTCATAGCAGTATGGTTCATTACCTTTAATTATCGGTGCATGTTGTTTTGAGATCGGCGGGGCAGAGACGTGAGCTGCTCAGTGAACACAGTGGAGGTGAACGGTACAGGTCCCTCATCAAACTCATCAAATACACAATCCAACACCTCGATTTCACAATATGAAATAATCACGTATAATTATGTGACATTACGACACATGAAGCAAATACTCAGAACTACTTGTGCTTTTGAAATCCCTCCGCCCAGCAGCCGAGTCTGGAATGTAGTTCCGGCTGTGTTTGCCTCGAAAACAACTCTGTCTCTAATGTTACATGATTATCTCATAGCGTGGTGAATGTGCAGGTCACAACTTGTCCACCAGAGCGTTTTGGAGTTGTTGGATTGTGTATTTGATGAGTTTGATGAGGGAGAAGCGAAAGTATCGTGCGCCTCCGTTGCGATCTCAAAACAACATGCACCGATAATTAAAGGTAATGAACCTATACTGGGATTATGACAAATAGGAGAATTTGTCAAAAATGTTGAACTATCCCTTTAATATTATCTAGCTTCTGTGAATCACCATTGTTCACCGGAGGACGGCTGTAAAGTTAGTTAAAATTTTACCTCTGGTGATTTCCATAGAGTTGTATTGATATAAAACCAAAGTGTCATGTGACAAGGTGACATCCTCACAGACACACAAACACACACCTGTATGACAAATACAACGGACTGTGTCCTCTCCTGTTATGAAACTCTAATTCTGACATTTGAGGTGAGATACTGTGTCATAGATCTAAAATGCATGTAGCCTACAGTTATTGATAAAGGCTTTGTCATTTTAACTTAATGATTTCTTTTCTATTCCTGTATTTAATCACTGTTAACTTTGTTGGTTGTGGTCTTTTTTACGGTTTCGTTTAGCTTAGTCTGCCTGTCACTACCTTGTTGATAGTGTTTATAGTGTTGTTGATAGTTGTTGTGTTACGGGATAGAGAGATATATAATACACATCTCGTCAAACTTGACAGGTCTATTGTTCTATTGTTTCGCAGCAGCCAATGAGAGCTCGTTATTTTTCCGGAAGTCCCGCCCCTGACTGTCCAATGAGAGCTCGTTATTTTTCCGGAAGTCCCGCCCCTGACTGTCCAATGAGAGCTCGTTATTTTTCCGGAAGTCCCGCCCCTGACTGTCCAATGAGAGCTCGTTATTTTTCCGGAAGTCCCTCCCTCGTATGGTTTAATGAGAGTTTAGGAATTTAAGGGAAGTCCCTCCCTTGTGTGGTTTAATGAGAGTTATATTTTGTAACAAATTAACTAGCCTGTTAGCAACATCCCAGAGCCTATTTTTGTAACAAATTAACTAGCCTGTGATTGAAGAAAATAGCAATTTAGGGAAAATGTCTAAAAGACCGAGTGAAACAGAAGCGACCGTGGCGGGAGCGAAGCATGCGAGAGAAAGCAATCCGGAGGATGCGTCGCATTGGAAACGGGTTTTGTTTAAAAAGTATGAGAAATCTGAAGTAACCGCGGAAGGGTCTGATACAGGAAAAAATCCCCAGCAGGCCGTGAGTGGAGATTCTACGTCGGAGCGTTGGAAACAGGCTCTGGAAAAACGCCGTCATCAGAGCGTGGTGCTTTTTGAAACTCCGGTGACATGTTTTCGGGAAATATGGGGTGCTCCAAAGAAGCGTGTGTCGCATCTATGCCGTGTACAGATGCCACCACCGGAGTCTCTCTACAAAGAGTGGCCGTTGGAGGATGGCGGTTTGTGGGGTTACGTGTTCAACTACACCGGGAACGAAGCGTGGTTTTATCAGCTTGAAAAAGGAGAGAGTTATAACCCTGCGGGATTCAAGGCCACCCTTACCTCCACAGACTGGTCTGTTTTGCGCGTGCTGGGAGAGTCTGCTTTGAAACCAGAAACCCCCCAGAATGGAGAGAGTGGTTCGAGCGAAAGAAAAAGAGTTGGAAAAAGAATTGTTTCCAGCATGGTGTGGGAGACCAAAAGTTCGGGCTCGGGCAAATGGTTTTTTAGAGCTAGCCATCAGGTGTGTGGCGAGGACGACAAGCCGAAGGATCTATTTGTCCTGGATTACTTCAACAGCGAATGTGGTGTGTTTCAGACAGCTTTACGGGTACCTCTTGAAGAATGGTTGAGAGTGATGAATGAAAATGGGAGGAAAATCAAACTTCTGTATGCTACCAGTCAAACTTTTCAAGACATCATGCTGGTGAAAAGAGTTTTGTAAAACTGTAGGCCCTCCTACTTTAGCACAGCAACCAATCAACGAGTACCGCCCCTCCTCCTCACCATCCGAGGTGTTTAAAACACGCAAGAATTTCCAGCTATTTTAACAGCATCATTCAACAGAACTCCTGATGGCTTCTAAAGAAAATCAACCGCCTCCTAGCGAAAATCTGCAATCTCCTCCTCCTCCTCCTCCTCCTCCTAGCCCTGAATCACATCTTTTTCCCACCCCACCGGCGTCACCTCAGAGACCTGCAAGACCTGCAAGACCTGCAAGAGCGGCAGAATCTCTGCGTGTCACTTCGCCACAGAGGAGGGTTAGGGTTAGTACTCCTTTTCCAAAATGCAACAAGAAGTTGTTTAGATCTTCATCACTCCCTAACCTTCCTCACCGTCCTTCTTCTTCCTCTTTGGCACTACCGGTTATTCAGGAAGAGCAAGCACCACGACCACCAAAGCCGGTACCACACTCACCAGCAAACTCTGACAATTCTGAGGACGATTCTGATGAAGAGAAAGAGGACGAGACTGACGGGCGGCTGTCCGTCATTCTCATGAACACAGTGAAATCCGTGGTAGTGTATCTGCTGGACCACGTTCTTGGGCTGTATCGACGGGAGTTGTGCTACGGGTGTATGGTGGATCATCCTAGCCAGAAACAACACCCGTGCTTGTACGAAGAGCCCAGCTACTTCTACCTGCAACACTTTGACAAAGTCAACAAGAAACTCTGGAAGCCTACACTGATCCCAGCCATTAGAGGTGCTCTTGCGAAGCGTTCCCTTTACGTCTCTCCCGGCAGAATCCAGGGTATTGTGGAAGCCTTCCTGTACGATCTGAAATTTACCTCACACATTAGTGAGAAAATACACAAAGTATTTGAAACATTGATAGGCGACAGCGATGTTAAACTTAACATCGTCAAAAACTCCCTAAAAATATGGGAAGCCGATCAAGATCTGATTGAGTCTGAATGTGAGTGCAGATAAACTGTTGTTTAACTGAACGCTGTTTTTTTTGTCTTTTTTAGTCCCTTTTTAAAAAAAAAAAAGATAAAGAAAAATGGGAAATTCTCAAAGTTTGTCTACCTGTGTTGATGAAGACGTTGAAGACATTGTTGAATCTTTATGCTGTGTTTTGTTTCAAGTCATAGAAAACAAAACATTTTGTTTGACGTTCAGAAATGCTGAAGTTGTTAAAATGGAACGGTGGTTGGAGGTGGTTCGATCTAGCACTGTGTGTATACCTTGGGAAAGACTTGTTGACAAAACATTTGTTCACATAGAATATGGTTGTATGCTTTCCACAACATTTGACGAAATCATCAGAGAGATGGAATTCCAACACAAGGGGCATATATTTACACTGTATGCCCTGTTTGTGGATGTTGTATACCGTTGTATACAAAACCACGTAGGCCTACCAATAGACACCCTGTTTGAATTGTGGAAATTACACAGCACTCTCAAAAACGCCACAGACGCTGTTGTACTGAGGAGTGTGCTTGATGCCGTCCTACCTGGATGTTAGGTAGTTTTTTTTTTGTTAGTTACACTTTTATTTTTAGCTCTTACTTTTATATTCTTGTTGTTACTTTTTCTCTAATGTGTAGATTTTTTTAACTCATACTTTTTTCTATATTCTTACTTTTTTCTATATTCTTACTTTTTCCTCTAATGTGTAGATTTTTTTAGCTCTTACTTTTTTTATATTCTTACTTTTTCTCTAATGTGTAATTTTTAGCTCTTACTTTTTCTCTGATGTAGACCTTGAATCATTGTTTGCTTGTAAAAAAATAATGTGTTGTGAATAAAAACCACATAAAACCTAAACATGTTTGATGGTTGATTTCATAATCTTTTGGAGAGACGTGAAGTAAACATGTCAGAGAAACGTGTAATGAAAAAAGTGTATTATGACCCCTCTCATCCGGGAAGCTTCGGAGGGGTCGCTAGACTACACAGAGCTGTGCAGGGTGAAACAGGAAAAAAAGTAAATATTGAAAATGTTAAAGAGTTTTTATCAGAACAGGATGCTTATACTCTACATAAACCAGCCAGAGTACATTTTCCGCGAAATAGAGTCTTTGTACCCCGACCACTAGTTCAATTTCAGGCTGATCTCTGCGATATGCAGGCTTTGGCGAAACACAACGACGGTTACAATTATCTCTTGACCGTCATAGATGTATTTTCAAAAATGGCATACGTACGTGCTATAAAGAGAAAATCAGCCCCCGAGGTTGTCAGGGCTTTTGAATCTGTTTTGTTAGAGAGTGAGAGCCCTGAAAAGCTACAGACAGACTCTGGTAAAGAGTTTTTCAATAGAAATTTTAAAGGCCTGATGAAGAAACACGGCGTTACACACTTTGCCACAGGGAGCGATCTTAAAGCCTCGGTGGTGGAGAGATTTAACCGTACGTTGAAAACAAGAATGTGGAGGTATTTTACAGCTAAAAACACACGCAGATACTTGGACGTGTTGCAGGACCTGGTGAAAAGTTACAACAACAGTTACCACAAGAGTATAAAAATGACCCCCGCACAGGTCACGGTTGAAAATACTCCTAAAGTTTTTCAAAATCTATACGGTTCTTTTCCTCTCCGTTACAAAGACAAGTTCAAACTTAATTTTAATCAGGGTGACGTAGTGAGAATATCTAAACTGAGGGGTGTGTTTGATAAAAAGTACGAGCAGAGCTTTTCAGACGAATTGTTTACGGTATCCAAATGCATCCCCCGCCTGCCCCCTGTCTACAAACTTAAAGACTTTGACGGCGAACCAATAGAGGGCACTTTTTACGAGGCAGAGCTGCAAAAAGTAAGGATAGCCCCCGACAAGGTCTACCAGGTGGAGGAAATTTTAGACCAAAGAGTAGTGCGAGGTAAAAAGCAGGCCTTGGTACGATGGAAAAACTGGCCCGAAAAGTTTAACAGCTGGGTGAATGTCAAGGATCTAAAAAACGCATAAAACCGTTTCTCTACCTTGCTACAACCATCACTCTGGTACTACAGCTAGTACGTCATGGATCAGCGACACAAGGAGGGTTTTTACATCACCCTACCCTCTAATGCCAGCATGAATGTGTTTAAAAATAACACAGCCGCCAGTTTCCAGGTGGATTTGGCCCAACACATAGATTTGGAGGGCCCCTGGCAGGTTGCGTTGACAGAAATCACCTACCCCCACACCTGGTATAATGTGTCTATAGAAGAAGGGTTCTTTGAATGGAGAAGAAAACGTCAAGAGGGCGATACAGAGGAGCCCGAGGTCAAGCGTCAAAAGATTAGAGGAGGTTATTACAGCAACGTGGGTCAGATTACAAACGAGATTAATGCTTTTCTAAAAAAAATTAGCGCTGACGTGCAGTTTCACTATAGTCATGTTCAAAAAAGATATGAATTGCAAGCAGGAGCGCAATTTCACCTACGCTTTCATCCTCCCCTTGCATACATTTTGGGCTTTGACCCCGGGGAATGGATTTTGTTCAACGAAAGGATGGCCCCCTATCCTGTGGATATAAAGGCTGGATTCTACCACCTGTTTTGTTACAGTGACGTAGTACGTCATCAGGTGGTGGGTGACGCTTACGCTCCTCTCCTGAGAATCATAGACGTGCAAGGTACATACGGAGACGTGATTACAAAGCGTTTTAACCCTGCATACTATCTACCCGTGGCCAGAAACCACATTGAAAATATCCGCATTGAAATTAAAACGGATCAAAACCTACCCATCCAGTTTACCTTTGGCAAGACGCTGGTCCAATTACATTTTAAACCCGTTCCAATCGTTTCTTCTCAGTGACAAAATGATGCGTCACACCCTCGACCCTCACCGTTTTGTGAGTTATTATGAAAATCAGGCTGGAGGAGCCCTCCCCGGCTTTTATGGGTCCCCTGTAATGTACGGGAGAGGGATAGGTTCTATATTTTCAAGGCTATTCCGTTTTGTATCGCCTCTGTTTAAGAAAGGTTTTGCCATTGCTAAACCTCATCTAAAAACAGCGGTTAAAAACATAGCCTCACAGGCCGTCTCCCAGGCCATGAGCAAGATGTCAGGAGGGCAAGAGGGCCCTGGAGAGACTCAAGAAGGCTCCGGAGGTATTATGATGCTGGCCAGAAGGCCCCGAAAGAGACCCCCGGGGAGCCGTGTTTTATCCCAGTCTAAAAAACCCAGACGTGGTGCAAGGAAGAAACCAGTTGGGAGAAAGCGTGCTAAGGGAAGGAGGTGCGCCACAGACTCCGGAGACATATTTATCTAACTACATTTTTATTTTTAAAAAGAAAAAAAAAAGAAAAAAAGAAAATGGCCTTATTGCATCACAAATCGGCCGAGTGCAGCATGGCAGAGCTGGATCTATTTTCAGCGCCCATGACACAGTTGTCTATCGATGAAAAAATCTACACAGAGGTCTTGCCTCTGTCCGCCATCACAGATACCGGTCCGGTTGAGTTTTTTATCCCCGGAGATGGGGAAAGATATTTAGATCTAAATGACACCCTGCTCAACCTCAGGGTGCAAATTACCAACGCTGACGGGACAGACCTGGCTCCCGATGCCCCTGTGGCCTTAATCAATTATCCTCTGAATACAATTTTCAGCCAATGCGATATTATTCTTGGGGACAGACTGATATCGCAGTCCAGCGCCACTCATCCTTACAGGGCTATGATCGAAACCCTGCTCAACTTTTCAGAAGCTAGCCTGCAGACACAGTTTAGCTCCGGGTTATTTTACAAAGATACTGCAGGGGCTATAGACTCGGTGGTAACCGTCAACGGTCCAAACCGAGGTCTAGGCCAGAGAGCCGGTTTTACAGCACGGTCCAGAGAGCTCCACCTGTTGGGGCCTCTCCACGCCGATGTATTATTCAGCGAGAGGCTTCTGCTGAACTCTGTGGACTTGAGAATTAAGCTGAGCAGAGCGTCCGACGCCTTTTGCCTCATGGGTGCGGCCAATGGCACCTTCCGTTTAAGAATACTAGGAGCTTCTCTGTTTATGAAAAAGGTCAGCGTGTCCCCGGCGGTGCGGTTAGGGCACGCTGCGGCCTTGATGAGGAGCAATGCTCTGTACCCTCTGTCACGCGTAAACGTGAAAACCTACTCCATCCCACAAAACTCTAGGATATGCAACCAAGAAAATCTCTTTCTGGGCACTATGCCCAAATATGTGGTAATAGCTATGGTGCATCATGAAGCTTTCACGGGTAGGAGGGATCTGTCTCCTTTCAACTTTATTCATAATGATGTTGAATATCTGGCCTTGTGTCAGGACGGGAGACAGGTGCCGGCCAAGGCTTTTCAGCCTCAATTTAACAACGGTGCGTCTGTCAGAGAGTTTTACAACATGTTTACAGCCACAGGGAGACACTTGAAGGATTTACCTCTGGCCATCAACAGGAGAGAGTTTGAACAAGGCTACTCTTTGTTTGTGTTTAATCTCAATGCGGGGGAAGATGCTGACGCCCTGTCCCCCATTTCCAACGGGAGTTTAAGATTAGAGATGAGATTCAGGGTGCCTTTACCTCAGACCACTACTCTGATTGTGTATGCCTGCTACGAGTCTATTTTGGAGATCAACTCTAAAAGACAGGTGTTGGTGGATTATTACTAAAAAAGAAAAGAAAGAAAAAAAAAGAAAATGGACAGTCATCAGCTGGAGAGCCTAATGACACGCCTGTTGGGGGATGTTTTCTGTGGGGTGTGGGCCTCTGACCAGCTGCCGTTGCTGACGTCATCATTTACTCCCCCTGCCTACGTCATAGTAAACACACACCCTGCACACAAGCCGGGAGAACACTGGCTGGCCCTTACGCTGGAAGAAGATGGAACAGGGACTTTTTTTGACTCTTTTGGATTTCCTCCTCATTTTAGTCACTACCCTAAACACATTTTACAGTTTTTAAAAGACCGTAGCAGCGCTGTTTTATACCAGAACAGACAACTGCAGCAAACCTTCTCCTCCGCCTGCGGTCAACACTGTGTTTATTATTTATGTCATAGAGCCTGCGGACAAAGTTTTGAAAATGTTTTAGCTTTGTATCAAGAGGATGAATTCAAAAATGACGAGACTGTAACCGCATTTGTGAAAAAATATCAAGGCTGTGTGAAGCGACAAAGATGTCAATCTTTTCACCACAACGTGTGTTCTTTGCAAATGTTTAAAGATTGTTACAAGTTATGAAATAAAAGACAAAATGCTACATCCTTTGTTCAAGAGTTTTTATTGATATTAATTGTTACATCAACGACTTAAGTCAGACTAATCCAAGAAGATTTTTTCTTTTTCCTTTTCCTCTTTGCCCCTAGTTCTCTACTTGTTCGCGGTGTAATCCAGTTAGGGGAGGGTGCTATTGTTTCTCTGTAGGACCCCCCTCTCTCTTCTTCTTCTTCTTCCTCTTCTTCTTCTCCTCCCCCTGCTTCTGCTTCCTCAGCCATGGGGGTGCTCCACTTTGGTGACAATATAATTCTTTTCTTTAACCCGCGGTGTTCATCCGACCTTAGCAGGCGGTACTGCTCCCGAGCGTCGGGGTTATTCACGGAGGTAAGAGGAATGTTTAACTCGTTAAGAGTATTTAAAAACCCCAACCAACCCTTTGGCTCGGATCTCTGTGCTCTTTTGTAAGAGGATGACAAGTGTTTAATCAGATCCATCATATGGGAACCTTTGACCACTTTTCCCCTGTAAACAAATTCCCCCTTTTCACTCCACCCCCCTTCACCGCTTTTGCTCATTTTCTTTAAAATATAAGACGCGCTTTTTCGATCCCGCGGAGGTAGATTCTGTATGACTTCATCAACTGTTTCATCTACATCATATTCTTGTTGTTGTTGTTGTTGTTGTTGTTGCTGCAGAGACCCCCCTTCTTCTCGTGTTTCTTCTTTGGCTGAGAGCCCTTTCGTGCCTCTTTCCTCCTCTTGAGCACCTTGTTTGATAAAAGCAAGATATCTCTGCAGCAGCGCGTTGTATTTTTTAACTTTTTCATAAGGATTTATTCCCGTCTCATTTAATACAGCCCTCATTCTTTCATCTAAATCACTTTCTGCAACTTTTCTCATCGACTGTGTCTGAGTTTCACCCGCTATGGGCATAGGATTCGAGTGGGCCAGCCGGCCCATCTGTTGCGCGTTCAGGAGATACATCTTTTGTATTGCTTTTTGTTGGGTCGCCATCTCGCTCACAATTTTATCTCCTACTCACCAGACCCCCTAGAATCTGTCCAAATATAGGTATCGCGGCTGAGAGCAAGGGCAAAAGGAAGCCCCCCGACTGTCTCACCAAAGCAGTGTGTTTGTTTTTCAGAGGAGTTTTTTTATCTGCCAGCAGTCTAATAGTTTTTTTCTGTTTTTTCAGTTTTTTATATTGACAAGGTGTCAGGGGAACGTTTCCCTTTAACAGGTTAAAACAGATTTCACTGAGACACCGAAGAAAGTCTGATGAACAGTGTTGGAGAATGTCTTTCCTCTTCTGAGGCGTACAATGGCACAAAGCCCTAAGCAGAGGAGCGTTTCTTTTTATTCGCTCTGACATGACTGTAGCGTGCACTGCTACTTTTAGTTTTTGGTTTTAGGTAGATAAACCACCGGCCACTGATGAGGAAGTATTCCGGTCCTCAGTCTGTAGCGCTCTGGACAGCCTGGTGTGAGGTCTACTATAATATATGAATAAGGATTCTGTGTGGCATCTTCAAAGCTCTGAAGAAAAAAGTGTTTTCTGCCAGGGAATATTTGCTGAGCCAACACGTTGATCTGTAGTTTGTCTCGCGGGTTGTTAAAAAGCACTAAATAGTTGGTGTTCAAGCTGATGGTGCGACTGTATTTACCTTTGTAAAAAAGATTTTGAGTGAGCAGCATCACGCTCATATTTTTATGATGCCTGTATTGCGTGAAAATTCTTGCCACTTCAGCATGCTCGGCCGCTTGTAATAACACATCATCCAGTATAACAAGGTGGGTTAGATGAGAGGGAAACAAATCAGGGTCGTCAAATGAATCCGGGAGTCCTTCGATGAATTTAATTTTTTTATTATGTTCTTGCAGTTCATCGTACATTGGTTGACAAGAAGTATAAATCCATACAATGTTGTCAGGAACTCTTTGCATCACATCTTTGCAGTTTTCCAACACATTTTTTACAAAAAAAGTTTTTCCACAGCCGCTGGGTCCAACAATTTGACATGAAAACGGTACACAGAGTCTTGGGTCAAAATCTATTTCTTCAATATGGTTTGACATTTTCTTTATTTCTTCTCCTGCTCAAAAACCAAAAGGTAGAGTATGACCGGTAGGCAACAGCCTTCTCTTGTCAAACACAACACGAAACCTTTTTTGAAATGAATAATTTTTCAGAATAAACCCCTTTTTAACACGGCTGATCCCTTGTTGTGGGGTTTCAATAAACCCCTCCTCCTCCTCCTCCTGCTGCTCCTGCTCCTGCTCCTGCTCCTCTCTCCCACCCCTCTGACCCTGGTGAACCTGCTGGTGTTGTGGGGGTGTGCGTTTCATAAAGCCTTCAACCAAGTTTTTTACACTGTCGAAATTAATCTTCTCGCAGCATGCGTGCGTCTGCGTGATCCCTTTAACCTTCAATACAACCTTGTTATTTTTTGTTTGATAGGCATAACTTTTAGGACCGGCCGCCGCAAACTCCTGAATGCTGTCTCCCCCCAACTCGTCCGTCAAGTCACCAAGATAGTTACCCAGCGGTAAAGTCTCTTCACCTGCTTTGCACCGGTACACAAGGCTGTCCGTGTCACAGTAGAGGACGCGTTCATTCAACTTTTGCAAATAACTGTACAATTTTAGACGCCCGTACGCTGTTGTGAAAGCTGCTATGAACACGTTGTCCACTTTATTTGGAGGAGCAATGTACCGCTCGCCATAGACCCACTGAATCAGAGCCACTTTGTCGTTTAGGAAAGAAAAGTATTTAATGCAGTGTTTCTCAGAGAACATCAAAGAAAAAAAATTCTTCGGGCTCTGTGACGAGCTGCGTCTGACAGAGGTTGCTTCTCTGTGCAAACTTTCCCCAGAAGCTGTTGAGACATAACTTGGACACTTGTCTTTTAGCCGGATTTGGTTCAATTTTGTTTGCATCCAGCAAAATGCCCTGATGCTCTTGATACTGCCTGATGTATTTCTCTCTGCTCTCTTGGTCTACAGCCTCCGGAGGGTAGCCAGAAGCCTCCTGTTTTCCTTTTAAAAACGTTTGCATGTACCGCAAAAAGATTGAATCATCGCGACGGTTAAAGTGCCAGACCTCTGTGATTTTTGACACGCGATATCCCATTTCCAGAGCCTTGTTAAATTCAGGTGTAACCCAAACCCCCCTTAGCGCACGGCTCTCGTCGTCATGACGACAGGGGCCGCTTTGAGCATTCAGTTCTGCGCACGTGCGACACAGTGTAAAGACCAGTTTACCGGCGAGGGTCCTGTAAGGTAAAACGGGAAAATACAGAGCCCTAGGTGGATACACCGTGGCTTTGATTAACCCAAAGTAGGCACGAGGGTCTTTAAAATCTCTGTGAATTATTTCGGGATGACCGAGAGGATACGGATAGTTGCAGTTGACATAAGGGTAGAGGGATGTCACATCTACATAACGCACGGTCTCATCCTGCGCTGCCGTGTATCTCAATCTCATAGCGCAGGTTCTGCCTCCGTACAGCGCGTCACGGGGAACCAGCGGTTGCGGTGGTTCGTGCTGCCTGAGGAAACTGATCACCGCTGCGTCACTCTTTTTCATCCGGTTCCATCTATGCTCCCTCATAACTATCACCTTTACCCCATAGACGGCTTGCAGCGTGTCTAATCTCCTCATGGTGTTTGCGTGCAACTCCTCGAAGCTGCTGTTTGAGAGCGGGCAGCGTTCCTGCGGCTGGAAGCACTGAGGGCAACCATGATAGAAACAACCCAGAAATTCCCACACATATTTCTCTCCCCCTCTCTCTGCGTAACCGTCTACGCTGTATGAGCCCAGCTGTTTTTCACCCGTGTTAAGCGCGTGGTGAATAAAGATGCCCTCTGAGTGAGAGACAAACTCCAACCATTGTATACTGCTGTGGGAAAAGGATTTAAACTGCCTCCTGTAATGATCTGGCGGGGGAATGGCGAGCGTTTTTGGAGTGAGGAAATTAGTGAGAAATACTTTCATGCAAGCCGATGCTATCGTGGACCGGCTGAAGGGGTCTATCCCCGTTTCAGCCACGAAGCCCTGTCTGAAAATTATGCAGGCTTGTGAGAGAATCTCCACATCGTTGTCACAGTAGAGACGCGCCTCTTTTTCAAAGTTAAACACGCCGTGACGCACCGTCTCGTACCACGTCTCGAATTTACGTTTCCCCTCCGCCGTCATGCGTTCGGTACCGTAATATTGGGGGGAGGGGTAAGCACCCACATACTTTAAAGATGATTTTGAGCTAAAACGGTGCGGGAAATGGCCCTTAATTTTATCTTCAAATCCGAGAGCTTTGGGCAGCGCAGAGAGAGGCATGGATAAAAAACACAGAGAATCTATGTATTTTTGCTGAAAGTCGGGTTCTGTGAAACAGATGACTTTGCTCCCGTGCATAACGAGGCTCGGTTTCATACCAAGAGCTATCATAGCGTTCAGAATGATGTAACCATCAAAGCCTTTTGAATTGTGTGCTATAAACACAGCTCCGCGATAGGCCTGGGTTCTGAAGCGTAGAACAAACTCGGTGGCGCAGGAGGTGCCTGAAAAGCTCCATTTGACCCCGTTTAATGTTTTTGTGCAGACCAGAAAAGGGACATGCACAGAATTTTCATCTGTGTATGTCTCAAAGTCATAGAAAATAATGTTTTGGTTGTGCTTTTCGTCGGGCTTTAGCGGCTGAATGTAACACTGGTGATTTTTATTTTCATCTCCTTCTAGAAGTTCTTCATTGCAGATTTTACATTTACGTTTCTCACACACATGAGTTTTACGCGACCCGTCAATACCTCTGTACCATAGTCTGTAGCATTTTCTGCATTGTTTATATAAATCGCACTGACTACTGGGCAGAGTGTTTGCTCTCTCCACAGCTTGTTTGTGTCTCGTCATGCACCTGTCTGATCTACATGTCCTGTCACAGTCTGTGCAAAAAACGGGCTGAAATTTCTCTTTACAACACATTGGATCTAAACACACAGAGCAGTGGCCCATACACCTATGACTACAAACACCCGTGTAACCGGTGAAGCAGTAATGACAGACGTAAGGAACGCCCAAAAATGATTTTAGGTTTTTTATGCCATAGTAGTGATTTTGGTGGAGAAAAAGAAAAGCTGTTTTCTCCTTATTTGGCGTTGCCGTTTGGAATTTAGCGAGGGTACGACTGTCTACGTTTCTGTAAAAAATCACAACCTTGCAGTCTGTAGCAGCTTCAAACAGGTGAATGTCGCTAAAACACACTTCTCTGTGCGGGGCAAAGCCTACACTACTCTGAATTTCTCTGCCTATTCTCTCAGCTTCTCGGTCGCTGATGGAGGGGTGTAGCAGGTGCGCCAGATTAATGGCAAAACACAGACTGTTGTCAGAGTTTTCCACAACGTATAAAAATCTCCTCTTTTTACACACAATTTCACTATCCAACATCGTATCCTGTTTTCTTCTGCCCGAGCCGCGGGGGTTGCGAACCAGTTGGACAATTAATTCTAAATTCTGGTCGGTCATGAGCGACATGTTTGACTGGATGAGTTCATCCAACAGATTTTGAAATGTGGATAAACCAGTATCATCCCCGTCTACTCTGGCTAAGCGGGAGACACTTTTGCTAAAGTTCTGACCTCTGAGTTCCATTTGAACAATGTCCTGTGGGTCTGCCTGGGAGAAAATTCTGTCACACAGGTCCTGAGCTGTGCCCATAACACCGCCGTAGAATTGTCCATAATCAGGTACCCCTGAAGATGTAGGAAACTGCAATATTTGTCTAATTTCAACGTTGTTGAATCTGTCACGATTCACTACAACCGCTCCCGGGGGTGAGGGGGGTGTTACGGGGCGAGGTGGTGAGAGGCCGGCGTTCTCACCATCTTCCGAAGAGAGAGCGCGCCGAGGGGTAGAAAGAACTTGCTCTGCGTTAGCCCCTGTCTGTTTATCAAGAGTTTCTAAAAGCTGAATTGCATTATTTAAATCTTGGAATCCATCACAATGGACTGAGGCATTATTGTTGTTTAAAAGCGTGTCGGAGGAGGAGGGATTGGAGGAGGCGGGAATCTCCCCGGTTTGGTGATCATTTTGAACGTCTGTGTTGAAGGAATTTAACAACGTGTGGAAATAATTTAAACTTTCAGAGAGCCGTTGATCATGTTCCAGCTCCTCTAACGCTATGTTTAAAGCTAAAAAAGGGTCTGATGGAGACTCGTCTAGATTCTGCTCCATGTTTTTTTTACTAAAACCCCACAATTCTAAAACAACATTTAAAAAAACACTTTACCAGGAGCTATTGCTGCTGCTACAGAAGAGGAAGTGGAATCGCTGACAGGTAGCGCAGGGTTGTCTTCTTGCTTCGTTGTTGGTGCCTGGGCAGCAGATGTAAAAATGAAAGGACGCACAAATCTGGCAGTGGCGCTCCGGAGATCTAGGCCTTCTCCTCTGTCCTCGGTCCCTCACTCGGCGACCTGTTTTTAAAAAAATAATAATAATAACGAAATTAATTATTACCCTTTTATTTCAAAGATGTTGTTTTTTAATATAATACAACTGATAAAAATAACTTACCATTGTGGTGATCGCAGTGATAACATCGCTCGGGGCTCCTGCTCCTGCTCCTGCTCCTGCTCCTGCTCCGGCGCGAACTGTTTTGACCTTGCTGGTCTCGTGCACCGCCTGTCTCGGTGTCTCTCTCGTCTCCTCGCGGTTCGGATGTGGAGGGGCCCGCAACCACGTCATGGGTCTGTGGTTGCACCTGTACAACTATGGTAAAAATTGATGGGGCTTGGGTCGGTTCCACCTCTCCAGCGGGTTCTGGCAATGCGTTTACCTCAGCATCAACCTCATTTTGAAAACCTAAAAGGAAGAAGCGCATGAAATAACCAACTCATTCACTAACTAAATTATAAATAATAATAAATTAAAGTAGTATACCTTGATCAGGGGCTTCTGCTCTGAGGGGTTCAAGCGAGGGTGGGGATGTGGGGGGTACGTACGGGTCTTGATAGAGTCCTAATGCACCTTCGAAAGCTTAAACATAAATAATAATAATTAACTATAGAATATTCTACAAGTAAAATCAGAAATTTTGCTGTGAAATTAACTTACACGGTGTAAATATATCTTCCAGTTGATCTAGAGAATAATCGTGCGCATATTCTGAAAATAAAATGGGTTTAAACTTTTTTTTTTTTTAAATGACAAACAATTGGTCGTACTACTAAAAAACATTTTTGAAGAAAAGTTATTTAAAAACTTACCGATAGGCTCC
The DNA here is from genome assembly GCF_045865225.1 of Trachurus japonicus. Classification (NCBI taxonomy): domain Eukaryota; kingdom Metazoa; phylum Chordata; class Actinopteri; order Carangiformes; family Carangidae; genus Trachurus; species Trachurus japonicus. The sequence goes on along the minus strand of NC_140919.1, from coordinate 17,561,714 downwards.
ATGATGCTCAGTGAGTTTCAGGGTGTAGGCACGAAAAAAGATTTGAGCAGTCTTCTGGTCAGAAGGTCTTATAAACACCGAAAAAACAAAAGATTTTCTACAGGAGTGGGGCTACAGGAGTGGGAGGACAAACGGGCCCCATCTCCCCCTCTCTTTCACTTTTTTTTTTTTTTTTTGAGTAAGTTAATTAAATGTATTGTTGTTGTTTTCCTGTGGAGAAATGTTGTATACTTACTCTAACCTTTTGACAGGGCTAGGTTAGGTTTTCACAACCAGAACCGTCCCATGTGGTGATGCCACAATTGTCTTTGACGGAAAGCAAAGTAGCTTATGTACACTTCCTCGGGGGAAGTTTAACCTGCATGGTGAGTTTTTCCTAAACTACTTTATTTAGCTTATTTAGCTTAGGGAGAACGAGGACCCTTGTGATTTCCCTACATTTTATATTTATATATATATTCATCTTCCAATCTGTAATCTCTGGCGGGAAAAGGGCTACAGAGAGGACAAACGGGGCACATCTCCCCGCCTCTCTTTCACATTTTTTTCCCTAAATTGCTATTTTCTTCAATCACAGGCTAGTTACAAAAAATAGGCTCTGGGATGTTGCTAACAGGCTAGTCAATTTGTTACAAAATATAACTCTCATTAAACCACTCAAGGGAGGGACTTCCCTTAAATTTCTAAACTCTCATTAAACCATACGAGGGAGGGACTTCCGGAAAAATAACGAGCTCTCATCGGATAACGAAGAAGCAGTCTTCTCGTCAGAAGGTCTTATAAGCCCGGAAATACAAAGGATGGAAATACAAAGGATTTCTTTTTCTTTTTTAAAAACCTTTCTCTTTTGTTTTTTTTTTTTTTTGAGTAAGTTAATTAAACTGCATTGTTGTTGTTTTCCTGTGGAGAAATCTTTGACAGAGCTAGGTTAAACCTCTCTCCAGTCTGTAATCTCTGGCGGGAAAAGGGCTACAGAGAAGACAAAAGGGGAGAGATCTCCCCTCTCTTTCACATTTTTTCCCTAAATTGCTATTTTCTTCAATCACAGGCTAGTTAATTTGTTACAAAAATAGGCTCTGGGATGTTGCTAACAGGCTAGTTAATTTGTTACAAAATATAACTCTCATTAAACCACACAAGGGAGGGACTTCCCTTAAATTCCTAAACTCTCATTAAACCATACGAGGGAGGGACTTCCGGAAAAATAACGAGCTCTCATTGGACAGTCAGGGGCGGGACTTCCGGAAAAATAACGAGCTCTCATTGGACAGTCAGGGGCGGGACTTCCGGAAAAATAACGAGCTCTCATTGGACAGTCAGGGGCGGGACTTCCGGAAAAATAACGAGCTCTCATTGGCTGCTGCGAAACAATAGAACAATAGACCTGTCAAGTTTGACGAGATGTGTATTATATATCTCTCTCGGGATGACTGACTGAATAAAGACTGAAATCAGAATCAGAGTCTGAATTGAAAATAAGTCTTGGAGAGTGGATGAGTGAACTATTTTGTGACTGTACAGTTTAACCATTTCAAACGCTCACTGTAGCCGTTACACCTCGCTGCTGCAGGCTGATTCAAACACCCACTGGTAGCGTGAGTCAAATTATTTCAGATTATTTCCTTGAAAATTCAATGTGTGTGTGTTTCCAGAGTCTGCCTCTGTCATCTCATCATGACTCATCCTCAGACTTTTGGAGGAAACACACACACACAGACACACACACACACACACACACACTCAGCCATTCACCATCAGCAGGGCCGTAGCAGAGGGGAGAGAGGTGACAGTATAAGGGGGCCACAAAAAAACAACCCAGGAGCCAAATCTTTCAATGACTAAATTATTCTCCATCTAACCATGACTAATAAAACTCCTGGAAATTATTTGGTGATATAAGATTATACACATTCAGAATAATGAAAACAAATGATTAATTGCATGATTTTTTTTATATTTTGCACATCTATTTACTCAAATATCACAAATTATTATATTATATTATTACCAAGAAGTCTGGAAAAAGTATGGAATTTGGAAATATAAAATGTGTAGGTACCTCCGGTCTCCTGAACCTGCGGGTTAAAACCTCACAAGAGTGAGGGTACTCACGCATGTGTTTGTTATTACACAGACATAATAGTACACAGATTGGGCCTAAAATATGACTTCAAATGATGAATAAACTGATAATTATAGTGGATCATCCTGTATTGAAATATAAAAATACACTTCTTCAGTCAATGCAGGACGCTCACCCTGCTCTACGGCTCCTCTACGTGTTCACAGGCCTGGTCCGATGTTAGAAACAACAAGACAATAGACGACCAAACATTTTAATGAGACATACTGAAGTTTTACAGTGATCAGAATAACAGGTGAGTTGTATGTTGCTGTCTCTCACTGTCATCGTTGAAACCAGTAAACAACAATAAAACACAGGGGACCCAGAGCGACTCACCAACAACAACGGCCCGGACCGTCGGCATCGGACAACGTGACCTTTGACCTGTCGTCCAAGACCGTGAAACTCAAACAGGCAGTGTTTCCCCACAGGAAGTGATGGGACATGAAATTAATTGTAGTTTTCCACAGTCTGAACAGATGATGATGTTGATGATGATGATGGCAAACGTATTGGGCAGGAAAACAAATGATGATTTTACAACCGTCTTGTGACACATGGATTTACAGGCAGAACTACGTCCTCTTCCCAGCAGCCAAACTCATCCCCACTGAGATTTGTTTGGCCTCAGGCTGTTTTGATTGTTTCTTAATAATAACAACAAGACTCTCAAGGTCACTTTACAATAAAAACAATTAAAATAGTAAAACAATGAAACAAACAATAAAACAATAATATGTTTGTTTATAAATCATATAGGATAAAACTAGTTTGCTAAAGTTGAATGTCTGGAACTGTGACATGAATATGACGCTAAAGAAAAGAACAGTTTATATATTCACTCACTGTTGTTGTTGTTTAATGTCTAAACTCTTCACTCTAAACGATCAGTGTTAACGTCTCTGAGTCGAATTCATTTCACTTTCATTTTGTAGAAAAAAAAAAAGAATAGTGAATTTTTCTTGGAAGCCGATCGGATCCAAATTATGTGTTTGTTTTAAAATAGAAGTGGGCAGAGCTGCCACGGCTCTGAAGTGTGTGTGTGTGTGTGTGTGTGTGTGTGTGTGTGTGTGTGTGTGTGTGTGTGTGTCAAGGCCACAGGTTTCCTGTTGATGCCCGGCTGTCAGGAGAGACTCCAGCTGGGGTCAGAGGTCAAAGGATGTGTGTCACTGTCACTTCCTCGCTCACTCTCTCTCTCGCTCGCTCTCTCACACACACACACACACACACACACACACACCCTGTGCCACAAACGCACATTCCTTTGTAGAATAAGTTTGAGGCATGTGTCTGTTTTTTGTTTTTTCCTTTTTTGAAAAAAAAATTTGCAGCTCATCTAACGTTCACCTAGATGAGACAGGATGTTCACACAAAATACAGAGTTTAATATCAAAATACAAATAAAAACCATGCATAGCTCAGCTACATCTGTCCTCTACAGATGTGATCAAATAATAATCCAGCTGCAGCTGCATCTCAGATCTCACAGTAACCACATCTGGCAACATCAGCCAAAACAAGAGCTCAACTAAACTAAACTACCGGTAAGCTGAACCAAACCAAACTAAATAAACTTAAGGAGAAAAAAAACTATTGAGGAGATAAATACATGCTTGAATAAGTAAATATAGTTATACAGATTTATTTTAGCCTTTATTGTTATTATTTGCAGAACATGTACAAAGAGACTGAACAAAAGACAGAGCAAACAACAACCAAAATCAAAAAACAAAATTAAAAAACAAAATAAATAGTAAAATAGAAAACAAATAAAACATTCATCAACAGTCTTAACATGCTCGAAAAAACGTATATGATCTTGTCCTTTTTATCATATATAATCTCATAATTATTGTCAATATAACATATAAATATATCAAAATATATAGTAAATATACTGTGTATATGTACAAATCTATTCGAGACATGCATACACCCATAAACAGACCTATATACATTTATATTCAGCCAGTATGCCTCTGTATAAGCCAGATAAGCCTATAAATACAGATAGACACAGGGAAACTGTAGGCTTCACATTGTTAAACCATAATTTGGTCATTAACCTAAGAAGATGCTATGATCCAACATTGGGTTTAATGTAACTGAACTCTGTTTCGCAGCCTGAACAGATAAAAACTGCTTTTTACTGCTTTTCTGCAGATGGAGCTGATGAACCTGCAGGAGATGGAGGCCGCAGCTCCAAGGTTTTAAACACATGACACATGTTCATCTGTCAAACTGAGGCTGTTTGTGCTTTTCTGTCACAAACTCTGACATGCTGCTGCTGCTGCCGTGTCACATTTCACCGCCTCACCTGTCCATCACTCTGCCGTGTGTGTGTGTGAAGTGTGTGAAGTGTGTGAAGTGTGAAGGCCCTGGGTTGTCGGAGGAAGTTCACCGCTACAAGAGCACAAGGCCCGTATTTGTTTTTAGAAAGCGTGCTGCGGTGCGTACGCGTGTCTCCTGCTTGTGTATCCTCAGGGAGGCACAAGCAGGTTCCCTCATGCACACAAACATGCTCGTAGTGTCACACACACACATACACACACACACACACACACACACACACACACACACACACACACACACACACTAAATCTACTGGGTGGGTACTGGGAATGTCTCGGGCAGGATGCTGGTTCCAGGAGGAAACTCGGTTCAGGCCAACCCTGTCTGTCTGTGTGTGTTTGTGTGTGTGTGTGTGTGTGTGTGTGTGTGTGTGTGTGTGTGTGTGTGTGTGTGTGTGTGTGTGTGTGTGTGTGTGTGTGTGTGTGCGTTCAGTGTTAAAACATTTTAAAAACGTGTGAACAACAGCCATCAGTGATCTAACAGGAGCCGAGCCGGTCTCACAGGGGGTTAGCTCCATGGAAACGGTTGTGAAATATCTGAACACCTGTGAGCTGTGACAGGGAAACTGTGTCAGCTAGTTGAAGGATGTGTGAGTTTAACTGAAAACTGGCACTATTATTATTATATTACATTACATTAAAGCTTCTTCTTTAATTGCTGGTAAATTATCAAGTTATGATTTAAGAGTGTGTTCAGTTTCCTCATCTATTTATATTTATTCATTCAATTTTTTATTCATCTCCTCTACAGTTAATTTTTTTTCTTATTTATATAATATTTTCATTAAATGTCTTATATTAGTTTTTACCTTTCCCAGAATTCGTGTTTGACTTGATAGTTACAGAAATAAATATACTGTAGATTTGGTTTAATGGAGTTTGAGTACAAGAAAATATTGTAACAGAGTTTAGTTTGGTTAAGTTAAGTTAAATTGGTTAGGTCTGGTTTAGTTTAGTTTAGTTTAGTTTAGTCAAGTCAAGTCAAGTCTAGTCAAGTTAAGTTGGTTAGGTCTGGTTTAGTTTAGTTTAGTTTAGTTTAGTTTAGTCAAGTCAAGTCAAGTCAAGTTAAGTTGGTTAGGTCTGGTTTAGTTTAGTTTAGTTTAGTTTAGTCAAGTCAAGTCAAGTCAAGTTAAGTTGGTTAGGTCTGGTTTAGTTAGTCAAGTCAAGTCAAGTTAGGTCAAGTTAAATCTGGTTTGGTTTAGTTTGGTTTAGTGTACTTTTAGTTTAGTTAGCACACATACAGTACACATTGAATGTCACATGGGCCAGAAGGAAACACTGACACAGAATAATGAAACATTTTACTTGTATTCTGCATGTAAAAGAAATGAATGCATATGAGCCTCAGTGTTGTATAATGGCTGTCAGTCATGACTCCGTCCTGTCCACCACTCCCTACGCTCTCCTCCTTTCATGCGTAAACGCACTCTCCACGAAGACAAAAGACACATATCCTCTGCATGTGACATCCATCTCCAGTCAGAGCTTCATATCCTCCCCATGATCCCTCCACCAGAGAGGCTACATCCTCTGGCCCGAGCCAAGGGGAAGCTGGCCTCACTGCCTCTCTCCGCTCTGCAGCAGGTAACAGCTCCAACCACACATCCACACGTTTTAACCCTTTTAATCAGGACGTGGATTTAATTTTTTGTGCAGTAAGAGAATCCAAACTGAGAGTTAAGGTTTGTAATTTACATGTTTGTTTATGAAATGATACTAAAACTCAACGTCTTCTTGTTTTCCAGGAATCTCGTGGGATGGTTTCTTTTTATAGGCATTTTCCAGGATTTACCAACAGACCAGAGAAGAGAGAGCTGTGATATTTAAACCTCCAGACGAAGTGAAGGGAAAGCAAACAAGAAAAACAAAAAGACACAAAATTCGGACGTGATTAAAAAAAAACAAAGAGGAGAAAACAGGAACGATGATGGAACTGACGATCCAACTCATCCCAACGGGGGAGATCATCCTGTCCCCGGGGAAAAATGGAGAAAACTACTGTCACGGCTGTAAGGTCAGTTCACACACACACACAGACACACACACACAGACACACACCGAGGGCAGATCTGGGGTCAGCAGGTTCAATGTATTTTAATGCAGCTCAGTGTAGGTGAGACACGTTTACATTCTTGAAGAGGTGAAAATGAAAAGTTTAAATCTCATTTGGCTCCGAGCTGCACTCACAGAATTATAATAAGATGTTTTAGTTGATTATTATACAAAAAAAAGAAGAGCTGTCTCTGTGGATTTTCCTTTGACATTCAATATTCATTCATTCATTCAAACTCTGTACTGTTAACTCTACAGCTATACAGAGTGTATTTACAGAGTAGGCCGGTAGAGACACAAGAAACAATAATGTTAAACTTATATAAAAGTGTAAGTAAGTGGAAACAAAAACACAATAAAATCAAAATTTAGAATAAGCCACAAAAACGTTAAGAATAAATAAAAACTTTTATCTACAATTATGATAAATATCAAAACAAGTGTGAACGGATCATTGAAACAGGAACATCTGGAGGTAAAGTGAGAATAAAAGTATATATTATTCTGCAAGTTGTTCCATATCTACAAAGTGCAGATAGGAGCCTTTTCTTAGTTAGTTAACATCAATTAAAAATACAAACATCAGTGCAGGTAAAATGTTGTTGGACTATTTTATGATAGAAAAAGCATTGATTCAGAATGTAAAGCTGCTGCGATGAATATTTCTATGTCAATTGAGGACAGGAAATGTCTCTTATTACTAAACCCACACAGATTTATAGCTTCATTTTGGAGTTAACTTAAGTCTTTGAACTCACTTTAATGTTTGATTTGACTCTCATCCAGCAGTAACCAGCTGTTTTCTGCTTTGGAGTTGTTGGATTGTGTATTTAATGAGTTTGATGAGAGAAACCCAAGAAATCCACCGTAGCGTAGCACTGAGCAGCTCACGGCTCTGCTCCGCTGCTCTAAAAATAGCTTGCACCGACAATTAAAGCTAACAATCGAATCTACTCTTATGACTATAGGGATTATGGCAATGGGCCAATTTGCCAAAATGTTGAACTATCCCTTTAAGTCAAGTTACAGTAAGTTCACGGTTTGTTTCCGCTGCCCCCCAGTGGCCAAAATCAATCAACCCTGTGCACCAACACCAGGAATCCAGTGCAGTAAAACACTTTAACACGTGTTGTTGTAAAGTTTCCAGCAGCTGATGCCTGATATCTGTGTGCGAGTGTGTGTGTGTGTGTGTGTGTGTGTGTGTGTGTGTGTGTGTGTGTGTGTGTGTGTGTGTGTGTGTGTGTGTGTGTGTGTGTAAACTCTCTGTATATGTGAGGAATGAAGGGAGTGGAGGCTTTTTACTGTAACGTTTCATCCTAGTGAGTGATTAGAGGATGAACGGCAGCAGGAATGTAGAGGAGGAGGAGGTGGTGAGGTTAATGCTGATGATCGGGGAGGTGAGGAATGTACTGTAGCCTGGACGGGAGGAAGCGACAAAGACATTCCTGTACAAGGCTGCATTTTTTTTTTCTTTTCTACCCGGCCTCGTCCCACATTCCTGCAAGGTCAAATCACCCTCTGTGTGTGTGTGTGTGTGTGTGTGTGTGTGTGTGTGTGTGTGGTTTAAATTTGGGCATTCAAGTGGCTCTTTTTGCTTATGCGATGCAAATAGATGTTGAATTCAGGTGAAGTTAAAGCAGGAAAGCTACACAACACTTAAAAATAAATGACAGTATTATTATAATAAGTCTGTGTTGTTAAGTTGAGTGAGACAATAAATAAATAATAATATATGTAATTTGCAATATAAATAAAATAAAATGAAAAGACTCTTTAAAGTGTAGCAGTGTGCGCTCACTTTTCTTGTTTGACATCAATTCCAAAGTGGCCATATAAAAGTGAAATTCTTATGTGAAGATATTAAAGTATACCGTAGTTTAGGGACTTGTAAAACTTCATGTTGTGGATGTGGAATTGCCCAAAGATTTATTATAAAGCATATTGATTTGTCATTACGTTCAAATCTGTGTGGTTAAAGTTACAGCAGTCTGGAAACCAGGAAGTGAGGTCATGACGGGTCTTCATAAAGAAATATGACATATACATTACGGCACTGATGTTGCCGTGTATGTCTCCTATATTATTGTCATGACATATAAACACCCTGTGGATACATGAAGATATAACATGTATTATACAAAATATAAGTGTCCAATGAATACATTGAAAATAACTGTATTATATTATGAGATTTAGAGACCATATGTTAACACTGACAGTATATCAAATTTAATATTTGTTTAATGTAGCTTATGTGTGCGAGTTTATCAAAACAGCATACATTAAAAAAAAAACATACATTATCTATGTTTTTTTAATTTCCACAATGATTTTGATTTTATATTTACTTTCTAGGAAACTGGTCTAAACACATTTACATACTTATATATACAGTATATTTAACAATATAAGCAAACACAGACCTACATAAACATAATAATAATAAATTTATTATTAATTTATTATAAATACGCATATTTGTCTATACATATTTATTAAAATATGGAACTGTTCCAGTTTCTAAAAGGTTTAACCTATTTTTTTTTTACATATGTGCAGACAGTATGTCATGTATTCAGTAGGCTATGTACATTTGCAGACGGCCTCTCTGTCCAGTACATTCTGTCTGTCTAAGGTTGCCTTGTCAACAGGATACAAGTTGGGTCAGTCGGTGTGTGTGTGTCAGTGTGTGTGTTTGAATTTCATTGGTCGTGGGTCGTTGAATCGATCACCCCCCCCCCCCTCAATCTGGCAGTGCACACACACACACACACACACACACACACACACTACACACTGGCAGTCAGCTGACCTGACCAGCTGGCCGAGGTCACCTTCACACACAACAGGACACACACACACACACACACACACACACACACACACACACAGGAGTTATGTAACTGTGATAAAGTGTGAGTTTACAGACGGTTTGTTGTCAAGTTGTTTCTGTCTTTAGTTCTTTGAGTTAAACTTTGAAACATTTCCATGCATTTCACCAGAAACTGCATGTTTGTTACTGTTTCCTGCAGCTTATCTTACCAAAAACCCACTTTATGATTTACTTTTCTTCTTCTTTTTCTTCTTCTTCTTTTTCTTTTTTCTTTTTAAAGAATATCAAAGTGTTAACTCAGTTATAATACCAGTTGCCTTCAGTTGCCTCACCTCCTCCTGTGTGGCCTCTCTGTGCTGAGCTGGGTCTCGGTGTTTGGCTGCAGTGGCGCCGCTGCTGACGGTAGAGGGAACGAGAGCTCTTTGAAACAGACACCGATGGTTTGATGAAGCTGTTTGACGCAACGCTGCGACTTTATGCTGCAATTATGTTGTAATTGGCAGCTGAGCTACGTCTCCTTTTTTGTAGAAGAGATTAAAATAAGTGCAGATGTGCCCTTTAGTTTAAGGCTGTTGTTTGTTTGCGCACGGTGCGCTGTTTGTGAGATGAAGCCGTTTTTAAGATGTTTTTTTTTTTGGATGCCGATCTTTTCTGGTTTTATTCAGGTGATAAACTCCTGTATAGTCTGATTTTACACTTTGTAGATTCGTTTTTAAATATAAATACAGATATTTTTCAATGCAAGTTTCCTTTTTACTCCCCACAATCGTGCAACTTAATGGGGCTTAGAAACATCTGCAAACCCAAATCTCTTCATGTGCATTAGACAATAGCCTAAATAAAGTTCTTTTTTTGGATGCCGATCTTTTCTCTGGGGTTTAGTGGTTTTATTCAGGTGTTAAACTCCTGCACAGTCTGAATGTACAGTTTGTACATTCATTTTAAAATATAAATCTGTAGGTTTTTCAATGCAATTTTGCTTTTTCCTCTTCCAATCTTGCAACTTATATTAATAATAATATTATTATTGTTAATAATGGGGTTTGAAACCTCTGCAAACTCAAATCTCTTTAGTGCACCAGCCAACAAGATAAAAACAAAGTTGTTATTTTTTGGATGCAGTGTGTTACTGAGTTTATTCAGGTGTTTCTCGTGCACATGTGCAATATTCATTTTGTAGATTTTTCAATACAATTTTGCTTTTTCCTCTCCTAATTGTGCAACATATAATTATGATGATATTATTATTAATAATAATAATAATGACTCTGCAAACCCAAATCTCCTCATGTGCATCAGACAATAAGACAATAAAAACAAAGTTGCCTTGGTAACCTGTTTGCAGAGAAAACAATGACGACATGGTGGCTCGCGGGCTAAAACAAACAGTGTCACTCACTCACTCACTCACTCATGCAGGAGAGAGAGAGAGAGATGTGGGATGGGTTCTTCAGCTGAACTTCCTGGTAACACACACACACACACACACACGGCTCTGTCTGCTGCACTGACAGAAAAGGAAGGTGGAAATTACCACACCACCACCACCACCACCACCACTCACTCCCCCACCCACACCGAGAGAGAGAGAGAGAGAGAGAGAGTGGGTGCTTCTGGGCGTGTGTATATGTAGCCTATGTTTTTATATTATTTTATTTTTTACATTATAACATTAACAGAGAAATTACCACCCATCATCATCTTCATCATCATCATCATTATTATATTATGACTAAGTGTGTGTGGCACCGTGTCTGCAGCCAGTAGAGGAGGTGGGGGTCCTCCCTCAATGTGTGTGTGTGTGTGTGTCTGTGTGTGTGTGTCTGTGTGTGTGAGTGCTGAGGCTGCAGCAGCTGTGACTGACTGACTCGCTCTGTAGTGGGAGCTGGTGCTGCTGCTGCTGGTGCTGGTCTGACTGAGTGACTGACTGGGAGCGGTGGGAGTGGGAGGGTCACAGGAGGAGAGAAACCCCGCAGGACTTCACCCACTGTCAGAGGAGGAGGCAGCAGCGGCAGAAACAGACACACACACACTGAGTCACACACTCACAAGCCGAGACAGTCAACACACACACTCACGGGAGACTGAACCGGGCGACACGAGGAAACAAACTACCGCTGTGTTTTATCACCTCGGCTGTTTTTTAAGGTACGTTCACAACGGTCTTTTTTGTGTGTGTGTTTTGTTTTAACACACCTGGCTGGTTACCGCGCTTTCTTTCTCTCCTTTTCTTTTTTTTAAGCTTGTTAACTTTTCATTTACTCGTAATAACATGTTTATTGCTGGTTATGTTGTTGTTGGTTGTGTGTTAGAGTCGGTTACACACAAGTTTCTGCTGTGTAATTTGTGTGACATTGCAAGCAGCGTGTTTCAGTGAGTGGGCTCGTATGGCGAGAGCGCTGGGCCAAACTTCACTTAAAAAATAACGCGATTTAACATTAAACGGCCAGTTGGGGACTTATTTACGCGGTGAAACACACGGGTTCACCCTTTAACAAACCAATAAGAACCAGTGAAAAATTCGGCATCTTCAACAGTGAGTTTTTACGTTCAATTTTGACAATATTTTAAGAGTTTACACTCGTGTCCAACTCCTTCAAAGTAAAAGTCCGGTGCGAGTCTAGCTCGATTCAGAAGTTAAAACCTACATTTAAATACGTTTATGCACCAATTACATACTGCCGATTTCAAGAAATAAACCTAATTGTCACATATAAACCCATTTTTATTTCATACCATACAGCATTAAGTGATTAAAACGAAATAAAACTATGCGTATATTTTTGAATGGAGTTTGGTTTGAACGCCTCTGTACGTGTCAGTCACCGTGGACCTGTAGCCCATTGAAAACACTGCTGTAAAGTGTTTTTTGTGGCCACGCACTGTACCATGTTCCTCCTCCAAGTCTTTTTATGGAGGGCCAGATAGAGGCAGATTAAGACAGTTCACTAGCCGGCTAATCTCACTGCCTGCCGCACCTGAGACTCACTACTACTGATACAGAGCTGATTGTGTCTTGTCAGCAGCTCAGGGAGGGAGGGAGTTTGTTGTTTACATGTGCAACAACAGCCATCATCATCATCATCATATGAATTATTCTTAATGATAATAATAATAAAATCCATGAAAGGCGTGTCAACCGTAAACATGGTGGCTGTTTTTCCTACTACCAGCACTAGTTTGCAGGTAAACTGAATATTTTCTACAACTGAACCGACTACGTCCCATTGATTATTATTACAGCTTCCCCCAGTATCTGGACTGGACCTCAGCTGTCTGGCTCTGTGGCTTTGTCAACACAGCCTGTCCACCTGTTGGTGAATGTGTGTGGTTTTGCACATGACGCAAAGGCAAAGGAAACACCTGGTGTCGCCTACAGTATAGTGAAACCTGTAAAGGCCAAAAAACACACATTTAAAGAGGAATTATGCAGGATTTGTATCTTAACTCTGCTCCATTTGTACCTTAATTAACCAGCTTCAGAGTCCTAGTGCTGGTTAAATAAATGACTTGTAACTTGTTCCAGGGAGAATGGAGGCTCTCTGCGTCTCTTGGCTGAAAACCAACCTTGTAAGATCATATATGATATATAACGTTATGTACCACTCTATTGATTGATTTCTCGTTGAAAACAAATGCACATGGCGGGGTGGAGGGTTAGCAACACAGAGGAGAAGAGACTAGACTTGCATAGTTCCCCTTTAATGTAAAAAAAAAAAAGCATGTTAAGATGATTATGTAACTGATCCACCTATACTTTGATGGTGGTTGGGGTTAGGGCGAAGGGTTGGGTACATCCTGGACAGGTTTCCAGTCGATCCCAGAGTTTACACCCAGGAAACTGGGCTGGTTTCTAATCCTGGTTTCTTCACCTCTGTTTCAACCGGTCGTGAGCTTCTCTCCTCTGAGAAAGTGTCCCACTGGTAACGAGGGAGGGAGAAGATTACCCACCCAGCAGGAGGGGAGGGACGGCAAATTAGCCTCATAGTGTGCAATGAGGAAGATGCACATGGAGAGAGAGAGAGAGAACCGGGAGAGACGAGCCAGTTCAGGCGGGGAGCCTCCTCCTCAGGGGTCAGAGCCGCTTAGAGCAGCTGACCTGTTGCCTCCTCAGGGTCACCTGGAGGGCAGGACCTCCTAGCGGCCGCCGGCTGTCTGCAGCTGCCTGTCGATCCGCTGCAGGTTTTTGAGTTAAGCGCCCGTTCAGATGACGGCTTGTTGTTGGAGATGATTGGCTTTGAAGCTCTGGACAGCTGCGTTAACTGCTCTAATGTGGAGGGAGAACATCGTGCATGCGCGCTGTGCTGCCGTTATCCAACAAAACGCACATCGATGCCCCTGCTGTCAATACTTCTTTCCGAAGCTGTTGTTAGACTCATTTAGCTGCTTTAGTTTCCATTGGAGCGATGTGGTGCAGATGCTTTAAAGCTGATTTATTCCTGAGTGCTGTGCCCCAGGCTTTTTTAATCTGGATGGCCTGTGTGTGTGTGTGTGTGTGTGTGTGTGTGTGTGTTTGTTGATGATATTTCTGGTTCGTGGCTGTGACAGAGTCGTGGTCAGAGTGGTGTTGGGTAATTTGGGATTAGAATGAGCTTTTACCCTAAATGTCTGCCTGTCTCTACATGGTGAGGCATTTCCCCTTTGGCTCTGTTTACCCCTGCAACTATGTACTGTAGCTGTTTTAGACTGACCAAGCTCAAAGACTTATATTTGCAGACATTTTCAGAGACTGTAAAACTTCACAGTTTGAAGGGAAAGTTGATTTATTGCTGTTTAAACTTTTTTTTTTTTATCTGATCAAATACCCGTCTCACTTTGCCCCTATTGTAATGGTATTTGGTGGATTCCTTCATGGCAGATTCCTATCTTTACAGCTCCATAGTTTAAGGAGTATGCACATGTTGGAAACCCTAGAGCCACTCCCATGGTCCCCTGATTGTGGTTGGACCTCATTATGGGAACCACAGCTCTTTAGTTGGGTGGCGTTGACAGGGTGAAGGTTTTCTCAGTTACATGTCGGGTGGATCCTGGGAGGAACCCATAGGATACACCTGACAGCCTGGCCGCCAGCCAGTTAGACCTCCGCTGTCACCTCCACAACAGGAAAGCCATGAATACGCACACACACACACTTAACGTACTTGACCCGTGTTAAAGGAACTGCTCAGCTGAAGGGGGGTTTCGTTTCCACGTTCACAACCTTTTTAATGTGAACCGGTCATAAACAAACTAGAGGACATCAACGAATAGCTCAGCTGGTACAGATGCAGTCGTCATCCAGGAGGAAGTTTACAACACATGCAAGTGAAAGAAACGGGCAAAGCACTGGCAGAGTTCATGGGTGGGAAGCCAGTGAGGGATCGTGACCTTGTCAATGCACAAGCTAAGTCATGCAGGTGGTTTGGGCTCGGGCGTACTTGTTGCTCTTTTTAATCATCGGGAATTTCGTCATCCGTTCGTCATCAACCATTGGTACAGATGCTAATAGCTTTATCGTTAGCTGATGAGCAGAACACAGTGGTTTGTTTGTAGTCCATACAATGGAAATAGTGTATTTGTCTTTGGGAAAGTTTGGACATATCGGGAATTACCTTTTAGCATTAACATATTAGATATGATGTGAGATTCAGAGATGCTGGTAGGTTTGTTTTGTGAGATTTCAACAGATTTGGAAGACTCCAGTCTTCAAGCTACGCTGCTAATCTAGCTGTTTGCTGCCAAAATCCTGTATCCTTCCAAAAATGAATGTATTTCCTGAAATGTCAAGCCGTTCCTTTAAGGTGTTTATATATTACCATTTTAATGGACGAAGGAAAGGGAGCAGGCACAGATGGGAGGAAAGGTTCAGTAATATATACCACGTATCTATAAATTACACAACTCCCTGTATAGGTTCACTGATGGGTTATACAGCTGCTCTATGTCATACATTAAGCCGGCCATGCCTTGTTTAAGACCTGGCATCTGTGACTACAGTGTGAACCCAAGCATTAAGATACGGTTCGGGCTTTGGACATGTTGCTCTGATAACATTAAGCACAGATATCAAACTAGACTAAGCCAGGCCGAGGACTGATAAGGTCTTAATGCAACAGCACTTTCCAGCTCCAAGTGCATTTATGGCCTTTGCACCTATTTCTCAAGACATGGAAAGGTTAGCCAGCGTGGGTTACTGACGGCCACATCACACTATTGCTAGTGCATACTTTTAAGAAAATACCAACTTACACAGTTATATACTGGTATCAATATTTACCTAGATGCTGCTCCAAAGAAGTCACCGTTTCTTGTAAGCACCATTGGAAAGAACAGATATATTTGACGTAATTCAATGTAGTGTTTTGCTAAATAAACTTAATCCTTCCCAAGCTGTGTTCATGCTATGTGACACAAACAAGATAATAAGGGATATTTAACAAAAGACTAGTGTCCGTAAGACGAAGTTTGTTTGGGAAAACTGAAGAATGAGCCTGAGATAAAGATCGTAGATCAGTTTTATGTGATAATTCAACTAAAGGGGCTAAAATGGGCTTATGTGGTAATGTCGGTTGTGTGTGTGTGTGTTTGGGAGGTTGTTTAGAAGATGACTACAGCTGATGCAGACTGGGAAGTTGAGTCAGACACTGTGATGGGAACGTGTTGGAGACGCAGGATGGGATTTCATATTGATTCTTCTGGGCTCGACCAGACAGACGGTAGGAGACACAGAGAAACAGATACAGGATGAGAGGTCGCATTTCACCATCAGAGCCCCTGTGTTTCATCAGCAGAGTCTAATGGTGAAGGCCCACTCATCATTTTCTGAATCAGTGTGCATCCTCTGAATCTTATTTCAACTCACATCTGTTCACGAGGGAAATCATGCAGTAAACCAGCCGTTGTACCGAACTGTTGTGGCGAAGAGGGACTACTCAATCAATCTTCTCTCTTACCCTCAGCTGTTGTCTTTGGGCAGCGGTCAAGATCCTCAACGGCAAAGGGTCGATGTGGTTACGGGCATCTAGTCTGGATCCCTCCTGAGGTCCAACTGGTAGGAGGCCCCAGGGTCGACCCAGAACAGAGATTGTGACCCATTTTACCCAATTCCACTTACTTTTGGCCTTTGCACTTGGTTTTGTGCATTCTTGTGTAGGGGTAGGGTGTCCCAATTCTTTTAAGAGCAAGGGGAAGTGCTTTTCAACCCTTAAAACTACCTCTTAAATCAGAGGGCGGTCGGAGGCAGACTTGAATCACCCACGATACTTTTTCCAACTGTTGTTTTTCTTCTTTCTTTTTTTCAAACATGAATGAAAACCATGGAAACCCATCACAGGTTGTGGCGTCGGCTACGCTAAGTGGTGTCCCATTGCGTAGGGTACAGGTCTCTACTTCTAACACTTCATCCTCAAGGGGTATCTCCCTTTGGAAGCCTCTCAAAACCGATTGCTAGTGTTAAGGGAAATGGGATTGGGCCTTAAGCTCATTGGGGACTGGGATAACCTAGGGATTTCCCAGGTGGATTTGGGAAATACAGAGGCATGTGTGACAACATGACGACCTTTCTCAACCTGCTGCTGGCAGAAAATGAACAGGTTGATCTCCAATGGATCCTCAATAGTGATATACAGCATCAAAGCTGCAGGGTTCAACTTTAAACACTGGCTGCTGTTGGTTCATTCTCAAAGAAGTTAAAGTTAATTAAGTTTGAGCAAAGTGTCACTTTAAGTCTAATAAAGGAGTTCCTGATTCAGTCAAAGTTGGGGAGTTGAAATGTCAGTTGATTAATTGCACTGGGAGTGTCAGGGATAGCGGACGTCCTGAAAGTAATGAGCGCTGGTTCAAGTGTGTAAACTAAAAGATGAGGTCAGCTGAAGTGTGTGTGTGTGTGTGTGTGTGTGTGATATAGAGTCGGGAGTGGAAGCAGTTGAAGTCGATTGTGTACGAGCAGCAGAAGGTGATGGATTGAATACATGAAGATGTTCTTTAAATCTGCAGTGGTCGACTTTTTTTACATCCGCTGTGGTAAAGTGGACAGAAAGTTTTAGTTCGGTGTGAGCACTGAACGAAGTTGAAGCATCAGTTGAACTCTAATGAAGGACAACGGACTGCTGAAAGGAAATGTGCATGAACAGCAAAAGGTGTTGGAGTTGGAGGAGTTTTTCTGTCTTTAATAGGTGAAGTCCTGAGATCTGAAGGGGTTTGAAGCAGCAGTTGACGCGTATATTAATCAGGATTAATGTGAATAAGAGCGTTACTCTCTTGCTGTTGCAGCACCTCTTTGCAACTGAGGTATTTTTCCATCAGGATCCTGCCCAGTGTGTTGGAAATTATACGAGTTATAACACTTACTTTGTTAGGAAAAAGAGAGGATGTAGCAGGATGGAAGTAATGAGGGTACGTGTCTGGCACTGAGTCAGACTCTGTGTTACCTGCATGCTGACCACTCACAGTCTCAGAGAGTGTGTGTACAGTGTGTCTGGTTAGTTTTAGCCTGCCGAAGCTGCTGTGGGCAGCTGCTTTAGCTTTTCCATGCTGATTCTTTCCCACATCCCAGAGCTGGCCCAGCGGTAGAGCCGGGCCCCGCCCTGCTGGGAATGAATGTGAGTGACTTGAGTCCTGCCTGGTTCTCCTCAGCGTCGCAGCCTTGACTTGCTGTGGGACTGGAAACCACCCTGGAAATGAGTCAAAATCCACGCCAGCCCTTACTGCCATTTTTGTACATGCAGCGTGACTGCACACAGAGAGAGAGAGAGAGAGAGAGAGAGAGAGAGAGAGAGATGGGAAGTCCTCAGAGTGCTTAAAAAGAAACACTCCTGACAAAAGCCCCGGAAAGTTTTTTAATTTGGTGACAAAGAAAAAGAAAGTGATAGCGTGATGTGATGTGATGGAGAGATGAACAAGAAAAGGGCAAATAGGGAATAATCAGATGAGGTTTATTTATGTGAAACTTGGTAGTTGTTTTTTCATTTTCTTGGCTTTGGTTTAGATTCCTCTCAGTTCAAGTACCGTTGACTTGATGAAACCAGATTAAAGGAGCTCATAAATCTGAAACAAAGGCTTTAAAGTTAGTGAAGTGAAACACAAACATGCAACAGAGAGGAAGCAGCCACTGTGATTTAACATACACACACACACACACACACACACACACACACACACACACACACACACACACACTTTCAAAACGTTAGCATCCCTGGATTGATTCGATTGATGTGGTTTTTTTAGGCGATAACTATTTGGCAGTGTATTAAAAGAAAGTCTGAGATTTGGGAGGAATGTGTCGGCCCGGTTCATGGGTTTCCTTCTCCCACAGTCTGGTCTGACAGGAAGACGGCGGCGGTGTCGGCCGAGGACACGCCGGTGTGGGGCCTCATTCATGTTTACCTGGCTGCACCAGTGCTGACTTAGCCCGCTTCCTAATCCTGTTCCCCCTTCTGCAGTGTCACCCTCACCTGCACACCTTCACTCAGATTAACCAGATAATACGAGATATAGCTGCAGGTAATCCTGCTTCATCTGCTCCCTGCGCAGAGGGAGACAAGATCTATGTGTGGGTGTTTTTAGGTCTGTTTTAGAGAGATCTCTGTTGAACCAGCTTTGTTTAATCCCACTGTAACATTTTTGGATATTTTCATTAGCGCTCCTGTCTTTTTTTTCTTCTTTTTTTAAAAAAAAAAAGACGTTAGTCAAGCACTTATCCCCATAAAAGTAATCCATGTACAATAATAGACTGTGATGTTTATTTGAATACCTATTAATGTGAGTCATTGTATTCCAGCCCTGCCTCCCACACATGGAGCAGGTAGGTGGTCTGAGAAACCCTGCTCCTCTTTATTCCTATGGTCTGCAAGGTAGAATATCCCATCATGCCTTGCACCTACCCAGCCTCCTCCTCTCACTGTTCAGGGCTCCAGACTGCCCCAAAGTTTTAGACATTGCAAGAATATTTTTCATCTACTTGTGCATGTGCAACCAGTAAATTTCTCAGGGTCGATACCAATTATTAGGAAACTGATAACCGGCATTTAGAGCCGATATTCATTTGCAGTTAAAAATGTCAAAATAGTGTCGAAATTTAGAGTAACACACCTGGGATTTGTCTGAATACAGTATACTGTTTGTTTGTTTTTGTACACTGTGTAAATTCAATTGGTGCTCAAAAGACCTTACATTTGTGTAGAATAACATGAACTCCAACAATCTTGGTTCAGTGGCGACTGTGGCCAGGACATTGTCACGCAGCCAAGATTGGTTGGTGAGTTTAGGCAGAGAAATGGCTGCATCAGAGCCAAAGGAGTGCGTTTTAAAACACATTTATTGGTAAAAAAAAACAGCAGATTATCGTAAAAATGGCGAATATCGGTCGATATTATCGACCATGCCCGGTCTATCCCTGGTAAATTGCAATGTGTACAAGTGTCATGAATGAAAAGTAAATTTGAAAGTTGATTTACGATGTGCGCCCCTAAATTTTCTGCTTGCACTTCAAAAATGTTAAGTTAGTTCAGTTGGTTAAAAAAAAGTTAGACTGGAGCCCTGGTGTTACGATGCCTCCTCTGTCCACACCCCCGAGCCCCAACACAAACCCTCTGGATCCTGTCTATCCCATCATCACACACTGTGATTATGTCAGCAGCACCTGTCCCTGTGCTCACACCTGTGATTTTCCAACTGCTCGTGCAGCGACACACCCCACCTCACTCCGTGTTTGTCGTGTGTTTGTGATGTGACACCGACCGAAGGCAAATCTCAGGGTTTTGCTGTAACAAGGCTGCTGCACATGGCGTCGTGTTTGAGTTTGTACTTGTCTTGGTTGGTTTGTTTGTTTTTTTTCGCTGGTTGGCTGGATGCAGGATGCTGGAACATTTTAAAGGTCATTCTTACTCAGACAGAAATAATCACCACCCCTACCAAACCCATTTTCAGCTCAGATAAGCTCTAGTTTTACTACTTTTAGCCGAGCTCTTATCTCTCATTCAGGTTAGATGTGTTGAAATTGAAAAGAAAAGAAAAAAAGACGGGAATGAGGTGGAAAGAATGAGGCGTGTCTGTATCATGAGAAGCTGGAGTCTGGTGATCTGGAAGAGCCATGGGAAAGAAAGAAGGAAAGAAAGAGCTGGACTGATAATAAACAGAGCAGGATGAGCCTGATGGCTTCATTTAAATCCCATAACCACAGTCTATTGTGACCTGTGGGTGACTCATACAAACTGTAAATGTGATATGGTCGGTATTCACATTATCATTGTGAATGTAGCCAGATTAACTTGCTAGATTTTTAATTTTCAACAGGTTTGGTGAAGGTTAAGCGCTAGCCGAGAGCACGCTAGTAGTGCTAGCCATTGATTTTTTTTAAATTAATTAAATTGATTTTGTGAAATAAGTCTCTACTGAGCTTTTTCATACTGTTATTCTCAGTATTGATCATCAATTAATTCATTAACAAGGAAAAACAGAGGGGGAAAGCTCTCAGAGTTAGTTAGCTTGACAACCGTCATGCTAGTTAGCTCAAATTGCTAATGAGACACAGCTTAATAGTTTTTTTTTTTCAGGTTAAATTATTTTATGTTTTTCCTTTAATAGTTGTAAATAAACATAGGTTAATAATGTGTAGGACCATTATGCTTGTATCTGCAGAGGGTTAGTTAGGAGATAAACATGGATGGGTGCGACACAGCTAATTAGCCACATCAGCTAAAAGGTCATTTTGTTTGTGCAAATCGCAAATCCTGACTGACTGCGGCATTTTCAAAGAAATAAATGGATTTTCTCTGAGCATTTAGTCGATTGCCAAACATTTATTTTCATAGTGATTCAAATGTTCTTATTCCACATTTTCTTTAATAAATAGGGCCAAATAGCCTAATCCTCCTGTAATACAATAGGAGTTCTCTGGTGTAAAGGAGTGGAAAGAAACTGTGTGTGTGTGTCCTTGGTTGAGACTGCGAGGCCGTCCTCTCTCGCTCAATACCTTTCATTAACCTTTAACCAAGTCTTTCCATGCAGCTTTGATAATAATGTCGGCACAGTACAGGCAGGTGTGTCCTTGGACCTAGAGAGAGAGAGAGAGAGAGAGAGAGAGAGGAGGAAGAGGAGTGATATGAAATGAGAGTGCGATTTGGTGTAGGAGTGGGAGGCAGAGTGAGAAACGACAGAAAAAGAATAAGAAGAAATGTGGAACATGTTGTGTCGTGAAGTAAATGTGGTGTAAAAGAGAAGGAGAGAGAGAGAGAGTTGCCTGCAGAACGTGGAGGAATGAAAACACAGCTGATGCATGAGATTAGAAAGGCTACAAACACTGTTTCTGATCAAAGCAACATTCATTCATTCATTCATTCAGTCCTTGTCTCCACCTGCTGAAGGTAAAGATATGTTGATGTGTATCGCAGCGTGCGTCAGGTGTATGGTAGCCTACTACAGGTAACAACAACAGCCCTGACAGAAGAGACTCGGTGTAGTTAGTGTCATGTGAAGTCCTTCTCAGACCACTGTGTCTCTCTCACTTTGTGCCTAAAAGCAGCTTCACGCTCCAGGTGACGGGGTTAATGTTCACCGGTGTTGCAATCTTTTCCATAGCTGCAGGTCCAGTTCGGTGTGTTAAGGACGTAACACTGTGTGTGTGTGTGTGTGTGTGTGTGTGTGTGTGTGTGTGTGTGTGTGTGTGTGTGTGTGTGTGTGTGTGTGTGTGTGTGTGTGTGTGTGTGTGTGTGTGTGTGTGTGTGTGTGTGTGTGTGTGTGTGTGTGTGTGTGTGTGTGTGTGTGTGTGTGTGTGTGTGTGTGTGCGGTTTTTAGGCTATAATGTGTCACCTGTCAGATAGATCTCAAGGTTTGACAATGGAAGAGATTGAGTCATAAATTAAATGTTTACAGGCCTTGGATTTTGCAGTTTTCATGCTCTCACTTGTACGTGGTTCATAAACTTGTTTTTAGTTCAAACACAGTGTGCTACAAATCCAGAAAACAACATATAAGCTGCAGAAACTCACAACACAACAAACACCAAAGACCAAACAAACTCACCTTATCATCAGATATATAGTTTTTTCTCTAGCCTATTTAAATAATATTTTGTGCATATTTTGTTTTATATATAGCTATACAGTATTTATAATTTTATTCCTTACGTCTTTACTGTTGCAAGTGAATTTCGCACATGTAGGATCAATAAACAGTCTTATCTCTTATGTCTTATGTGCAGCAACACCAACAGTTAGCCGTCTGCACAACTTCTAAAGTGTGGAACAAAAGCAGTCCGTCCCTCTTTTGTGTCCCCAGGAAACACTTCTGTTGTGTTGTGTGAGATTTTGCAGCTCATGTGTTGAATGAATTAATTTAGCCAGTTTGTCTATCAGGATGTGTTTTCTGTTTCTTTCTTTCTTTCTTTCTTTCTTTCTTTCTTTCTTTCTTTCTTTCTTTTCTGTTTTCTGTTCTGTTCTGTTTGTGCTGCAGTATGTTGAGCCCTCAGGGCCACCGTAAACATCGCTGTTGGGGAGACGTTCATGGTCCTTTAGACTATACTGATCCACGCTGGTTTTACATTTAAGCTTTTAGCAAAATATCTCAACAACCATAGGATGGGTTGATGTGGAGTTTGGAGGACACGCTCTGCTGATTTTAGTGATTCCCTCCAGCAACAAGTCAAAGTTTTCACATGTTGAGTTTAGATAAATGAAATATTTCACATTTGAATCAGTCCAACACTTTGGTTTATGACCAAGCATCTATAAAACATTCACATCAACCTCGGCTGTACTCAGCGTTTCGTGCTAATTAGCGAATATTGACAGGCTGAGTGCGGCTTCACCACGCTCAAATTGAGACTGTCGACTCCTAGATTCCTTAAAAAGTTTTTATTTATGATCACAGTTTTACATTTTTCATTTTTTCACAACATTATCATGCCACAACAAAGATAACAATACATAAACCTTGGACAAGTTACACCTGCAGTGGGCAATTTAGGTGCCACACAAGAAGTTTAACATTTTAGGGTCTTAAAAAAAAAATCCTCCCCTGAAGAACTTCTGGTCGTCGCCCGGACTCAAACAGGGAACGACGTACAGTTCGTGGTCAGCATGTTCAAACCACAGCTGTTTGTTAATTAATGTATTTTTATCCCGGGCACAGCTGTGAGACACATTCCTGCTCAACAAACACAAATAATCAGAGCTCTGATCTGACATACCCCAACAGCCCTGCCTCGTCTGACTATGGAAAGTGCTTCAGATGGACTAAACTGTGTGTTTGTGCATGTGTATGTGTGTGTGTGTGTGTGTTGAGGAACAACTGTTCATTTACATCCGTCCCCCGGGCTGGGGGGGGTTGAACAGCAGCGGGCGTGGCGCTGGTGTGAACTTCACATTCTTCTAAGAGCTGTTTCACTGAAAAATGTCTGTGTTTAGGCTGCTCGTCAGAATAATTGAGCTTAATTGAGGTAAATAGTTTATTTACTCAGAGTTAATCACATTTCTAATTCACAAGAAGAAGATAGTGAAGATGATGGTGATGGTGAAGATGATGAAGATGATGAAGATGATGATGGCAGCAGCAGCATCTTCAGACCTCTGCACCATCATGACATCATGGGGATGTCTGGGTGGTGTGTATGGGTGTGTTGTGTAGCTGTCTGGTCACGGCCGGCTGACTAACAGCACGAACAATAGTGTGTGTGTGTATCTGTATCTGTGTGTGTGTGTGTGTGTGTGTGTACTTTTGTTTATGCTGCAGCATGCAACATGTGTGTGTGTTTCTGTGTGTGTTCATTCCTTCGGAGCACTTGTGTATCTCCAAACCTTGGTCATAAATCTCTAAGGAGGAGATTCCTGAGATGTTGCAACGACGTGTGTGTGTGTGTGTGTGAACAAATTGCTGAGCTATCTTCCTCTTGTGTGTGTGTGTGTGTGTGTTTCCCCCCCTTTCCAGAAATTCCTCCCAGGGTTCAGGCAGTTCGCAGAGTAAATTCCCGTCCATTTGTCAGGTTTAATGTAGGTGGATGCTGACATGTCAACAGCTCTTTAATGAGAAACCGATGAGCTCTCACAGCGGCAGCCATCTTTTCCATCTTTTCCAAACTGTCACACTTCCTTATCCACTCTTTGACTTTCCCTTTCTTTCTTCTTTTTTTTCACATTTCCATCCCTCCACCCCCTCTTCTCTCTGAGTATCTGAACTTACATGACTCGTGTTAGAAAGATGGAGTGAATAAGGGAAATAAATCAGATGTAGTAAAAGACAATGCTGTGAAAACGTATTTCCCTCTCTTCCTGATTTCTTACTTTCTTGCATGTTTATTAGACAAAGATAAACCAAGGAATTATAAAATGCAGTTTTTAAATGATGATTTCATTCTTTAAAGGGGAAAAAGCTTTCCAAACCTACAGTAGCCTACCTGGCCCTGTGTGAAAAAGTAGATGCCCCCCTTGTTAAAGAGGAATTAAGCAGGATTTCTCCCGTGGCTATGCTACATTTTTACCTTAATTAAAAAGCTCCGGAGTAATTGTGATCGTTAACTACGTGACTTGTTACGAGTGAGAACGGAGGCTCTCTGCCTTCACCTGGCGTCTCACGGCTGAAAACCAACCTTGCAACATCAGTACAGTACCTGGCTGCCGCCCCGGTGTCCCAGCTCTCGTCTCTGCTGCACCGCGACACAAACGCGCTCCGTAACCCGTCGCCTTTTGTTCATGACGGTTAAGACTACACAAACACACGCGCCGTAACATCGTATA
>NC_140919.1:17496949-17536543 GCF_045865225.1 Trachurus japonicus | reverse complement strand
TGTTATGTAACGTTATCCACCGCTCCATTTATCGATTTTTCGCCGGCTTCGTTGTAAACAAATGCACATGGAGGAGAGGAGCGTAACCAAAACAGCGGAAAAGCATAGACAAGACTTGCATAGTTCCCCTTTAAATCATGAACTAACTGTGATAAAACAGTCTGTCGTCTAATATTAACATTTGTTTGATGATCTTAAACATTTAAAGGTCCAGTGTGTAAAATGAGGGGAAAACTGTGACATCTAGCGTTCAGATTCTAGCGCTTACTGGCCTCAGAGGACAAAACTACTTGTCTACCACGACTGAGACGACTGGGAGTGTTTCAGGAGCATGGAGCGATGAGGTGAAGATCGAAACCATTTTACCATATGTCTGCTATTTCCTCCTCCTTCTTCCTCGTTGCTTTATTTATGAATAGATTTTCTGTTCAGGCTGCCGTACAAACATGGCGGCGCAAGATGGCAACAATCTCTAAAGCAAGACCCTTGCTATAAGGCTACGAAAACCAAACAAATTTTATTTTATAGCGATTATACACTTATACAAATATATTCATGGGTAGTATATTCAGATTTTTACCAATAAACCTTGTTAAAGCAGATAACAGCGGCACGGCCGTTTCGGCTAATGCTGTGTTCAAGGCAGGCTTTTGAAACCGTAAGTTAAATTTCAATTTTAATTTATTTAAAAGGGACAATGTACAGTTAAAACATAAATGTTGCCATTTGATGCACTATACCAGATTATAGCTTTAAGCTAATTTGCATCTGTAGTCCCTTGGCAGGTCACAAAAATACAACACAGTAACAAGACAGATTAAACAGTATACAGGGATAAAACACCACAGCAACATGGCTACACACGTCTGCGTGCAACTCCCCCCACCTCCCTCATCCCACCCACGCCCACACCCACACACACAAAAGGAAGTCTAAGGACCAAATTAGTGGTTGCAGAGCTGAGCAGCTTTTAACAGATTTTTTAAGTTAGATTTGAAAACTCTGAGAGAGCTACTGCTCCTTACGGCGTCAGGTAAGGTATTCCACTGGTTTGTGGCTCTTACAGAAAAAGCAGATTGCCCCGCTACAGTGCGGCGAAATGGTATGGTACAATCTCGTATGGAGGATATTCTAGTGGATCTGATGGAATTTGACGAGCGAGCGTGGACAAAAACACATAATGGCTGTGGGGCCAAACCATTTAAAATTTTATAGACCATACACAAATTGGCGAATAACCTAAAATTCTCAAAGCTCAATAACTCATGTTTCTCAAGTATCCTACAATGATGATAACGAATTGGCTTTTTGTCCAGTGTTTTTTAAAGTTTGTTTGTATAAAGACTCCAGAGGTCTCAAGTAGATTCACCAGCCTGCCCCCAGCAGGTGATACAATATGACATGCGGGACAGAATCATGGCGTGCATAAATATCTTGGCTGCATCCAGAGAGAGACAATTTCTGATGTATTTAAAATTAACTAAATTGTATTTTATGGTTTTAACCATTTTTTTGACATGTTTCTTAAAATTTAAATTTGGATCCAGAAACACGCCAAGATATTTAAATTCAGTAACTATATCAATTCGTTCACCTTTAATGAGAATCTCAACATCAGGGATTTGTACCATGGTTTTAGAAAAAAACATACATTTTGTTTTGTTTACATTTAAACTCAAACATGATTGATCAAGCCAAAGAGTGATTCTCTCCAGTGCAGTTGTTAACTTAGCAGCTGCTAAGTCAGCTGTTTTAGCATGTACATGAACAACAGTGTCATCTGCGTACATCTGCAGATCGACATCAGCACACTGTTCAGCAAGATCATTAATATAAAGACTAAATAATAAAGGACCTAATACCGATCCTTGTGGGACTCCCATAGTACATGTCCTGTAACTGGACTGTGCATCACAGACTTTAACACATTGCCTCCTGTTTGATAAATATGACGACATCCAAGCCAGAGCTCTAGGCGAAAAATTAAATTTAGAAAGTTTTGATATTAAGACACTGTGGTTAACTGTATCAAATGCTTTACGCAGGTCTAAAAATACAGCACCAACTACTCCTCCTTTATCGAGCCGTGATTTAATTTGCTCTATTAAATGTAAGGAGGCAGTCTCGGTTGAATGGTTCGCTCTAAAACCAAATTGCATACAATGTAGACCAAAATTGCTAGTGTTAAGAAATGAGGTCAGTTGTTCAATGACAACCTTTTCAGCAATTTTTGAAAATACTGGCAGTATGCTTATAGGTCGATAGTTACTAGCTTCAAGGCGGTCTCCAGTTTTAAAAACAGGTGTGACAATGGCACATTTCCAGTCCTCAGGGAAAAGACTATGTTTAAAAGAGAGATTAATTAGGTGAGTGACAGGACAGGATAAAATATCCTTATGTGACTTAACAAACTTGGTGTCAAAGTGAAAAGCATCTCTAGATTTGGAGCTTTTCAGAGAGCTGATGATTTTTTGTACTTGTGACACATTTGTTTCTACCAGTTCGAAGACCGGGGCTGTTTTATCTAGTGGAGCAACATCCAGTTTTCTTGTTGGAAATTTTTTCCCAAGTTCACATACAGATTCAAGAAAAAAATTATTAAGAGCAGAAGCAACAACACAATTATCTTCAATTAACTCTCCCTGTACTTTTAATATAAGATCTCCTATAGATTTATGGTTCCTCCTTGTGAGATTATCTATATTTTCCCATATCAATTTAATGTTGCCTCTTGCCTCATTTAAAATATTGACATAAAATCGGGATTTAGCTGATCTTAGTTCTTGGATAACTTTGTTCCTCAAACCTTTATAAACCAGCATATCAGTTTCTCTTCTAGTTTTAATTGCCTTCCTCAGTGCAGCATCTCTAGTTTTCATCAGCTTCCATAAATTCTCATTGAACCAAGGTAAATTATTTTTGTTTTTAAATTGTGTCTTGACACTCACACTAAATCTCTCTTTCACAGAATTAATTTTGTTAGTGAAAGTGTTACACCCATAGTTCAGATCATCAGAGGATAATACATCATCCCAATTCAAACTGTTAATTTCACTTGCAAATTCTTCTTGTTTAGCTTTCGGTATGCACTTGCAGATTTTTGTCTTATTTGCTGTGTTCCTAAATCTATTTTTAGACAGTTTTCTAGCACACAGAGTTAAATTATGGTCGGATAGGCCGGTAATTAAATTATAACTTTTCGTTATTCTTTCTGCTCTGTTAGTAAATATCAAGTCAATTTGTGTACTTGAGCATTTTGCAATCCTAGTTGGGCCTTTTACTAGTTGTTCCAAGTGGAATTTTTCGGTAATCATTTTTAGTTTTTTCCTTTTGGATTTATCCTCCCAATTCACATTAAAATCACCCATAAGCAGTAGTTCTTTGTTGTGATTGCACTCATTCAAGACTTCAGCAAGTTGATCATAAAAAGTGTCATCTGCAGAGGGAGGCCTATAGACACCTATAATGTTAAAAGACATTTGTTTAGACAAAATAATTTTTATCCCAACATATTCCAAAGTGTTACCCGCTTTATAAACCTCGCGCTCACATTTAATGCCTTCTCTTACATAAAAAAGCACCCCCCCTCCCCTTCCATCCGGTCTGTCTCGTCTAAAACATTGATATCCAGGCACTGTAAATACACTTGAGGGAGTAGACTGTTTCAACCACGTCTCGGTCAGACAAAGAAAGTCCATATTTGAGTCAGACAGAAGATGAATTAGCTGATTGCTTTTTGGAGTAATGCTCCTGATGTTAAATTGTCCGCCGAATAACCCCCTTGGTTTCAGCTTCGGATCCCACAAAACTTTCGCATGATTGACAGTTTGAAAAGTTTTGAATAACCTCTGTCTCTTCACTGCGGGGTTACAACGCGCAGCGGTGTCGTCGGCAGATTTAGTAGGACAGACAGTGGACCTATCAAGGTCTCCACAGTCCAGGAACGATACGTTATTCATTAAGTCACCATGTCCGAGATTTAAATTATAAGTGGAGAAGCCCGACTCAGGGGGTTCATGCTCACTCACCACCGGTAGCACCGAGTGAATCGCGGACACAGGGACTGCGCCGGGGCTCTGCAGCGCTCCAGTGGTCACTGGCCCAGGATTTAGCTGAACATCTCCGGCCAGCAGGAGCAGCGTGAGGAGGAGACCTGCCATTCTCCGGAGCGGTGTAATGGATGAGCGACCCGCTGGGACAGTAACGCGCTCCGGCAGTTGGGCTCGCCCGAGCCGCAGGACAGATGAATAGATCGCATAATATCCCAGTAAATTGCAATGCAAACTCACTGGAGAAACGTCGCTTGGCCACGAACCGGCGCCCGCTCCATGTTCAGACGCCGGGAGCGCACGGTGGCACAGGTGGTTTCCATCAGCGTTGATTGCTCTGGCCAGGTAGATACGCACAGGTGATGCGACAGTGAGTAGCAACAATAGCCCAAAAAGCACTCCATAAAACACATCCCAGGCCTTTTTGCTGTTAAAAGACTGCTTTGCCCTCAGTACAGTTTTTAATTGGCATGTTCTGCGGCATAAACGGCCTCCTTGATGGAAAAGGACGCGCGGGGTCGTAGGACCTGCCACACCGCAACTCCGCGCTGCCGCCATGACGACTAAAATCAGACCGGATGGAAATGAGAGGACCACCCCAGACAACTGGCAGGATCCCACAAAAGTTACAGCTTCAAGTCACAACTACGACTTGGTAGCGTTCCAGGTAACCCGTAGCTCGTGTTTTTACCGTCCTGTTGTCTGTGAAAGTTCCCTATAACGGCCACTCGTAACTTCCGACCCGTGAACTCGTACCAGATCGAACTGGTATGACTTCACAGGAAGGAAAAACACAAAGTACGAGTTTCCTTGAACGCACCATGAGTTAGCAGCCCCCGCCCTTGTCAGGCATCAATTGGTCCTCGTGCTACGTCACCACATTCACGCGCATCCCTTGGCTGCACACACAGCCCTTCATGCCGTTCTCTCTCCTCATTGGATAACACTTGTATCCCACAAGGAAAATTTTCTCCTCGGGTTACAGCAGAGCAGAGTGACGGAGAGACTCGTGTTTAGGCTGAAATACTTCATGTAAGTGATTGCTGACGGAAAATAGGACTATTTAGGACTTATATTAACAAAAACATTCCACTGATATCTGCTTTAATTATCAGACACTGGACCTTTAAGTGTGACAAATGTGCAAAAAAGTAAAATACTTTTTCACAGCACTGTATGATATAAAGAGGAAAAGGAAAGTATTTAGAGGAGTGTGTGTCGTGTCGTGTTGTGTCATGTCGTGTCTTGTTTGTTCTAGTGGTCTTGTGTTGTTTTGTCTCAGGCCTCAGCTGTTACTAATGTCTAATCAGCAAAGAGGAAGTGGGGGGAGTAAACAGGAAATTCACTGTTTGGAAATTAGTTCAAGCTGCTGTTGTAAAGGCTGGTTCAATAAGTGTGGACATGACTGACTGACTGAGTGAGTGAGTGACAGAGTTTATACTTTGTGCTGATGGGAGCCGGGTGTCTTACAGTGAAGTCATTTCTCTGATGAAACACTTCCTTGTTTACTTTGTGCATACCAAACAGTCGTGGCTGCATGTTGAGAAAACACAGAGGAAAAGACAAAACACAAGCAAATGAAGGAAACGTCTTCAATGATAATCTAACACACACACTTACACACACTTACACACAGACACACACTTCCTCTCATATAAATGCACTTCTCTATATTTTGGTCCAGTTTTGTCGCTTTTGTAGTTTGTGTTTTTTCGTCTAAGTGTCGTGCATGTGTCGTCAAATTGCCACGTTTTCTGAATTTGCTTGTGTTTTTGTTAGTTTGCATGTGTCGTCTTTCAGTCTCAGGGGCTTTTACTCTGTCACAGTTCAAATGCAGGACAAAGAAGAGGAGGTGGTGACAAGTCAAGTGTGTAGATGCTTATTTAATCAAGAAACTATCCCAACTTTTACAGTGAAATGTACACAAATCAAGACATGTTTCATATTATAAAATCATTATATTGATATCAGAGAGGGTGTAGAACAGATTTAAAGGTGTGTCAGCTGTTTCGTAAGAGTCATAAGGTGTGGTGTCATTGTGTTAAAATGTTATCCACTTTATATTTGTCAGATTTCACAATAACCAAGTCAGATAAACCTTAAATTGTTGGTTAATTTGACCAACAATCATCTGTTACTCAGAATAAACTCTATTGTCCCTGTAGGTAAATTAGTTTTGGACTCATCTTTGTCTCCATGACACAAAGACAAGCTTTAAACCTGAATAAAGATACACATACAAACACTAAAACACAGTTAATGTGTGTATATTTTATAACAACAACAACTTTATATGCTGCTTAAATTTACATATTCTCCTAAAAATATTGATCTTCTTTTATTACTTATTATCTGTGCTCTTTATTCCTTTCATTGTTCCATTATAACCCTTTATCTTATCTTCAAACTTGCACATAATCAGCAGAAAACAACAAATGACATTGATAAGTACCTTTTATTTAAAAGCTTTATTTCGGTCCATATAAATTTATGATGTAAGAAAATATCGATAAAATGAAATGTTGCGATATATTTTATGACGTGTTAATTGCAGTTTACTTACTTTAGGATTATGAACTGTACATTCCTGCCAATGCTAGTGTGGAGATATTATGGGATGGATCAGATTAGCTGTGAGTCTATTGTGGGGGTCTGCACCATTGTTTTAACCTACAGCCACAGCGCGTCTCCATATAAGGCCGGCGGTGGGTAAAATAAGACCAGGAGGAGGAGGAGGAGGAGGAGGGAGCGATAAAGAGAGGGGTGGAAAATGCAATTAAAGGCATACTGTAGTACATAAATATAGTACATACTCACATACTCACCTTCATTAAGTTATCACTGTAACACATCATCATAGAGCAAACAGTAAAGTCAAAAACTACATGATTAAGTACAAAGTATACACCAGACATCACGTTACAGTTCAACCCACCAACGTTTCCTACAATAAATCACTCCACAGTATATTATTCTTTATTCATTTGATTTACAATGTATTAAATTGTATATTATCTTTTTGAAAGTGTGTTTTAAGTCGATATTTTTGGCAACGGTTCCATCCTATAATGGCTCTGTACATTACAGTAAAGGTTTGTTCTGGGTTTAGGTGAAAGTAAATAATCATATCTTCATTGTCTGGTTGCATATTTGTTTACATTTCTGGTGAACACCATCACCTGATCTAAGAAATATTGTGATTTTTTTTTTATCGTTAATCACATTTCTAATAAAAGAAAGAAGACTTAGGCTAATTTTAGTCTGTTTTCAACCAGAAGTCATGATCGATTCCAGTGCATAATTGAGAACGATTGAGAGCAACTCCAGCTGCTTTGTTCCGTGCAATTTGAAGTTTTCTTATATATTTGTGGCTGCGGATGAAAAAATAATCAGGCAATAATCAACTAAAGCCTTGATTACTGGATTCATGACTGAAGGAGGAGGAGGCTGGATGTTCCTGATGTTTTGAGTTCCTTCCCTCGACAAGTCTCCACCTGCCTGTCGACGGTGTGAGAGCAGAGAGAGAGAGTGAGTGTGTGAGTGTGTGTGTGTGAGTGTGTCAGGTCACAGTTAGTACACAGACGTAATTCATGGTTAGAAACAACAATATGAAGTCGAGTGTGTTTGTGTTTGTGTTTGTGTTTGTGGATCTGGTTCTTCAGGTTTGAGCTGCTGCTGTTGATCACAATTCAGCTATAAAAGTGAAAACGTCGGTTCCCCCAGAGGTCGAACCCAGATGTTCAACTTATAATAACTTACTGTTGCTCAGACGTGTTGACTATTTAACTATTTAACTATGATTGACAGCTGTTTAAAGGATGTAATAGTTTATTCCCAAGTTTATTTATTCATTTTTTCAGTTACAGTGACTCTGAATGAAAGTTTATTTGAACACAGAATAAAAAAAGAACAAAATAAATAAAAAAAACAATAAATACAAGACGACAACACAAAATGAAACAACAACAAGACGTAACACTTACCGGTATTCATGTTCAAAAAAGCCAAAGCTTATTAAACCCCACCCCTTGTCCCTATGTTAATTCAATATATATTATAATAAGTTATAAAATAGCAATATAATAATGTATAATATATAAGTATATGCACACACACACTCTCACAGCCTTAATCCAACACTGATATGTACGTTATGTAACTTGTAGTTTCTTCAAATGCTCTGGTGTTGGTTGATATCGGCCAGTATGCAAAGTTCAGGTATCTGATCAGTATCAGGGTGGAAAATATGGAAA
Organism: Trachurus japonicus; assembly: GCF_045865225.1. Taxonomy (NCBI): domain Eukaryota; kingdom Metazoa; phylum Chordata; class Actinopteri; order Carangiformes; family Carangidae; genus Trachurus; species Trachurus japonicus. The sequence continues at coordinate 17,528,241 of NC_140919.1, read as the reverse complement.
TAGATGTTTCAGCTTTACCTCTAACAGAAGGATTAGTGGTTATTATCAGGTTTGTTTGTTTGTTAAAGCTAAAAAAAAAAAGGCATCAGACTCCTTTTACACTTTCAGACGAGTTCTTCTTCCTGTTTGTGACCACAGTGATGGTGCGTTTTTAAGAAATTTCCCACAATATTATTATTTTAATGTTAAAATGTAAGTATTCCCCTGGTGAGATGATTTCTAGGTCGTGTTTAGTGACTTTCTGAACTGATTTTGTTTCCGTCACTGTTATCATGATGTTACGTTTCATGTCTGAGTGAAGCCGCCGCTCTGATTGATTAATGAACAGTGAAAACCACACAGTCTCAGTTTCTAATCAGACGTGAACACATGCGACACACAATCATAATCATCACAACTGAGTGCAGCGCAGGCCGGAGTCGCAAACAAACAAACAAACAAACATGGCCGACAGCAGCGATGGAGGATCATCTTCTCCTCCCTCCGTCTGCTCAGTGACTCAGAAATTGAACCTCCAGCGACGGGAATAACGGCATTATAAAACACACGGCGCTGCAAACGGCGCTACTTTTTTCAGTACAGAGTAATCCAAAAAGTTACTGTTTCCCGCCATAACATAACACTGTATAGCCTACACGTAACTGACAATAAAAGGTGCCGTTACTGGCTTCCAGATGTCCCGTCACAAAATAAAAAACCTGTAAAAGTGTAGCTACGTTATGTACACGTGGTTTTTAGTCCATCACCTAGTTGGGAAAAAAGATGGAATACCCCTCACAGAAAAACTACATGAACTTCAGATGTGATTCACATGTGAAAAATTCTGCACATGTGAATCATGTAGTTTTGGCCCAATTTTATGTGAATCACATGTGAATTCCCATGTGAACCAATTTTCCACATGTGGTAACGTGATCACATGTGTAAAACATGTTACCACAATGGTAAAATTGGTTCACATGGGAATTCACATGTTATTCACATAAAATTGGGCCAAAACCACATGATTCACATGTGCAGAATTTTTCACATGTGAATCACATCTAAAGTTCATGTGGTTTTTAGTTACTTTTCCTGGTAATTGGTTACTTTTATAATCTAGTAATTCAGTTACTAACTCAGTTATTTTTTGGGGGAAGTAACTAGAACCTATAAATAATTCCTTTTTTTTAAGCGACACGCCCAACACTCGTTGTCCAACAGCTGCATAAACTGGTTCATGGTTTTTGTTTGTACGACAGGTGTGTTTATTTATTTATATATAAAAACCTGCATTTTTTTATAAAGAAGAAATTTCACTCTTTGATTTTTAGTTCTGAGCTAAATGTTAAACGTAGTTTGACGAGGTCTGGTGACTTGGTGTGACTCCCCTCTGCTCTTCTGTGTGTGAGACTGGTTGACTCCACACTGTGCCAGTGTCACGTCGCTGTAAAAAGCTCGAGGTATAAAATTAGTGTTGGTGTTAATAATTTCGTCGTCATGGTGTCGTCAGAGTTTTTTTTTGTATTTTTAATTCAGACTGACTGAGTGCAGCTCCAGTTCAATCTCACACACACACACACACACACACACACACACACACACACACACACACACACACACACACACACACACACAGGAGGACACGAGGCTCTTTAGGAAATTCCTGCAGGACCAAAGTGCTGCCACAGTGGAAAAGTGTGTGTGTGTGTGTGTGTGAAGGGCAGGGAGCGTTGCCATATTTGGTGTGTGTGTGTGTGTGTGTGTTTGTGTGTTTGTGTGTGTGTGGGAATTCAACCAAATACGAAGAACTACAAGTCAGTTTTCACTTATTAACTGTTTCTGTTGCTTCACTCTCCTCGAGTGTCTCGGACGGTGTCACATCTGTTCACCGTGGAAACATCTGCACGGGCGGTCATGGTCTGGTCCACATGGACACACACACACACACACACACACACACACAAACACACACACACTGTGGTGATTCACTTAACCCACAGCGTTAGGGCACCGAGAGAGAGAGAGAGAGAGAGAGACGAAGTAGGTTGAGAGAAATGGGAACAGAGTGTGTTTGGCCCCTGGGAAACCCCTAGTGTCAATATAGAGCTGGGCCACCGCCGGTTATGTCAGAGCACACACACACACACACACACAAACACACACAGACAGACACAGACACACACACATACGTATAAGGGCACGCCTTAATCTAATACATTTAGTATCTATTCTCTCGTCACCGAGACACTTTCACCATCTGTCACCAACTTCCTGTCTCTTGATCCTCTTTTTCTTTCTTGATACTTCTCTTTCATCACCCCTCCTCTTCTCTCCCCCCCTTCTCTCTCTCTCTCTCTCTCTCTCTCTCTCTCTCTCTCTCTCTCTCTCTGCCCTCTCTTCTGTTTCCAGGCTCGTTCGCCCGCCCACATGGCTTACATTCTTTCGCTCTGACATCACGGCCGCCCTGCACTGCCATTTATTTTTTCTTTGCGTTTCTATTTTTTTAATCTTTTCTTTTTTTTTTGTCTCACTCACTTTAGCCTCTTGTCTCATTTGCCAGTCTTGTACCCCCCCCCTTTCCCTCCTCCTCCCTCCCTCCTCCCTTCCTTCCTTTTTGACATTTAATGTTCTTTAAGACGTTGATAAGCAGCCACTCGGGGGGTCGGCTGATGTTTCCATTAAAGGCAGGAATCGTGTAGCCTACTAATTTTTATTTTTTAGATTTTTTTTTTTTTTTAAAGTGAGAAAAGGAGGAAGAGGAAGATTTTAGGAGGGAAAGTGAAATATGAAAGAGTGACGGTCTGGATAATGTCAGGACCTTGTTTTTTTTATTAGTCAAACATGGAGATTTACAGCAGCTTAAAACGGGCACTTAGTGGATCAAAGGTCGACGTTCTTCTTCTGATTTGTGGCCCGGCAGGTTTAAGGTTTTAGGTTTAAGGTTTGATTCCCTCCTCTGGTTTGTGTCTCGGCAGCGAAAGGCCAGAAAGTTCACGTAATATTTATCGTGGTGGAGATTTTAATGACTCGTATTAGCGGCTCGGTTCATGTCTGAGGAGCTGCGGAGTGTCGGGAGCAGAGCCAGGCCTGCTGGGAAATGACAACTCACTTAAAACAGAGAGAGACACGCAGGCAGGCGACTGGAGAGTGGAGCCGTCGCACCGGTGCATTGTGGGTAAAATGTGCTCATGTTGCTCCAAACCTTTTACTGATTTTGAGCTCCTCCTGTTTTTGGTTGAATTTAATAACAATGGGCCTCATTCACGAACCGTTCTTAAGAACAAATTTGTTCTTAAGTCCTACTTACGAAGTTTTTACGAAGATTGTGGCATTCATGAATGTTTTCTTATCCATAATTTGTTCTTAACTAAGAACAAAATCTATGAACAGTCAGGAGTATACTTACGCACTTTTAGGTGCTGAGACTTCTGCAAAAATAACCGATTTTAGCGTTTTCTTTTGTTCTGCAGTTGTATGATATTATATGATTTGAATAAGAATTATTTTCTTATCTTTTATGATGTTTTTAATAATCATATATATTAATAATAATAATTGACGAATCATTTCAGTCTCTTAAAAAACATTATAGACACTTAATTCATATCATTTTCCCCCCCCTTTTCTTTGGGGGCGGCATACAGCTGCCGATATGATTTTTTTTTCCCTAATTGCGGGCTGCAACAGTGCACTTACTGTAAGTGTTCACACTACACACAACTGTTTTTTTTTCATATGTGATAATATGATGATATTTATGGTGGCACATGTGAGAGTGTGGTCTCTCTGATAACAACCGAAGAGCTGCATCCACGGCTGACGCTACTAAATATAAATATAAAATATAAACTAAATATAAGCCTTTTGTTTGTTTCTTTGTTTAATTCCTGCCGCAGTAGCGCCACTTCACTACTTAAGTTCTTTTTACGTTTGGAGTCTGGTGCTCCCTCCCAGATTTTCATTTGAGCATTTCAACTTTCTTTCTCACTTCACCTTCTCTGCTCAGTGCCTGTGGTCTCTGTTTGCACACGGCCCTGCAGTCTCATGCCCTTTTACGGGCATTGATGGGGCGGTTACCTATGCTAATCATATGTTAATTAGACTCACCTGGCACACGCCCTCAACTTACGAGGAGATGGCATTCATCAAGTAGGAACACAGCTGCGAACAATTCTGAGGCTTACGAACGCGTTGATGAATCTGACGTAGGATTTTCTTAAGGAACTTCTTAAGAACAACTTAAGAAAGAATCTAAGAAGGTTCTTAAGAAGATATTGGTGAATGAGGCCCAATAATACTAATAGTTTCTTTATTTTTGTGGCACCAAACAAATACAAGAACAACAGCAGAAGAACCCAACGACATGAACTGAGATCAGGAGGAACCACAGACAGATGTAAGATAATGTAAACAATTAAAGGAGGTAGAAATAATAAAAAAGGAGATATACTGTATGTACTTAAACGACAAAGCAACAGAATGGGATTTAAAAAATAGACTTAAACAGGTAAAAACTTAAAAGTCGTCAGTAAAAGATAACAATGGTTGAAAGAGGCAGTACAATAAAGTCAAACGAGACAGCGATAAAAAACAAAACAATAGAAACATAAAATTTATAACATGTAAGACAATAAGGAGCAAAATGAAAGCCATAAAAACAGTAAAAGGAAATATAAATAACCCAAAGAAATTGAGGATGTTAGAGAAATAAAAGAAGATAAGAAGATGTCACAGATCCTCATAAAAGAAGTGAGTTTTAAGAGGTGACTTATTATATTAAAACATTTAAATTAATCTCCAAAGTCATCAAGTCGTCAGCTGTAACTATTCAAAACATCTGAAACTCACAAATGAACGTCCCAAAAAATCTGCTGAGAAATCAAAAAGAAGAAGAAGAAGCTCCTCCTCAGTCAGTTGTTAGTTCATAACAAACAGGAACTCAAAATAGTCAATAGTACGGTGGCCCTGAGGGGTCAACTCACTGAAGGCAACTCGCATCAGCTGTTTTGCATGAATTTGCGTCTAAAACAACTCTGTCTGGTAACGTTCTGTTATTATCTCATAGCGTGGTGAATGTGCAGGTCACAACTTGTCCACCAGAGCGTTTTGGAGTTGTTGGATTGTGTATTTGATGAGTGTGATGAGGGAAACCAAGAAATCCCATTAGCCTCCGTAGCGTAGCTCTGAGCAGCTCGCGGCTCTGCTCCGCCATTCTAAAAGTAACTTGCACCGACAATTAAAGGTAACAAACCTACTGCCATATAGGGATTATGGCAGTGGGCCAATTTGCCAAAATGTTGAACTATCCCTTTAACAATAAAATCTGAATGTGATATTGACGTTATAATAAACCAAACAAACTCACTTTATCTTCAAACCCCGTGCCTCAGCTGTGTCTGTCACTTTATTGTGTCCCCTAGAAACTTTTCCATTGTGTTGTAAGTTGTTGTCAAACTGCAGCGCGTTGACCCCTCATGGCCACCGTAGAACTCAAGAAGAAGAAGAAGAAGAAGAAGAAGCTTTATTGTCATTGCACACGATACAATGAAACTTTGTTTAGCAGCAATCTCTTATATCAGCTACTGTATCAAGTGTATTAAATGTAAAATAAATAAATCTGCATAAAAATATATTTAAAAGAGTATTAAAATCAGAATTCAGTAATGTGCAAAAAGAGCAGGTATTTTAGTAGTAGCTACATAAACATAATCAATATGCATTTAATATGTAGTGCAAAGGAGCAGTTATTGTATTATAGGCCAAAACCCCACCCAAAATCATTACGTACGGTCCTTGAACACAACACACGGCCACGGCGGACGTATTGCCTTTGGTTTGCAGCCAGCTGCAGCGGTGCAGGGATTCAGCCTGTTGGGACTGAAGCTTTAGACGAACGGGTGAAGTGATTGTTCAGGACGCTGTAATGGAGACGGGCGTGGTCGTCATAGAGACCAGATGTACAGTATGTCTGTCTGATAGGTGATGTTACTTTTTTCCTCAGCAGTTTTTATACAAAAAAACTCGATCCACTTGTTGTTATGATTATTATTATTTTTTTCAGACTTACAGAAACTTCCCAGCTTCACTTTGTCGTTTCGGTTCAGGCTGATGAGTTATTTTCTCTGACGTCATGTTTGCGTCGGCGTCGGTCTGATGAAACCTTCAGTAAAGACTCACGGACATGAACCGTCAGAGCTGTTCTCAGGGATGATGCAACGGTGCAGCTCGGCCCAAAAGCCTCGGAGCAGCGACTGACCTATAGAGGCTTCACTGGAGCTGCACTCATTCAACTCTGTGGAGGCCGAGTCTCCTCCAGAACTACACGTTGTTCTTATTCAGTGACTTCAAAGTCAGTTTTCATTTCATTAGGAATACAAGTTAATTGCAGGAATAGTGAGGCTACAAGTGGAGGTTTCTTGTAACAACAAAAAAAAAGTCTATTTACATTGAGTTTCCTCCAGGGGTTAATGATTGTTTGTCGTTCGCTGTCATGTTTTCTTGCTTGTAGTCGTTTTTCTCTTTTGTTTTGCTTTGCTTAGTCTCTTGAACGAGACCCAGGCTGCGTTAAGTCCTGACAAATTCACTGTATCCCATCAGTTAATATTAATAGCCTTTTTTTTCTCATATTAGAAGAATTCATGACGTCTGCAACTGTTTGACCTCCACATGATCTCTCTCTCTCTCTTTTTTAAAATAATCTGTCATGCTGTAATGTTAATTCAAGTAAACTTTTTAAGGTGCAGGAATCAGGAAGTCTTGTACAAAAAAACATGAATAAAAGTACGTAATGTTACCAGAAAATGACTTTAGTAGAAGTTTAAGCCAGCTTTTAGAGTTTAACTTGAATAAAAGTCTTCAAATATCTGATCTTTAGTTTATATGCACTTAGTATTGTGATTATCAACTTTTATTGTGGCTTAAATAGTAAAACATATTATTCAGTGTTGCTACACTTTCTTAAACGTCACATTCGAAGACTTTTTCCAGACACAGTTCCTTCAGATTCAAGGACCAAACACATCTTATTTACACACTTTTATCCCGTATGAAAGTAGGTAGGTGCGACATTTCATGGAAGTTGTTCCAATTCTCTATGCAGGATAAACCCTGATGTAAAACGGCTCTAAAAAAAACTTTAATTGTCGGTGCAGGTGCACACTATCAAATAATCATGTATAATTACTAGAAAGAGTTGTTTTAGAGGCAAATGCAGCCGGAACTACATTCCAGACTCGGCTGCTGGGCGGAGGGATTTCAAAAGCGCAAAGTAGTTCAGAGTATTTCCTTCATGTGTTGTAATGTTACATAATTATACTTGATTATCTCATAGCGTGGTGAATGTGCAGGTCACAACTTGTCCACCAGAGTGTTGGATTGATGAGTTTGAGCAGCTCACGTCTCTGCCCCGCTGATCTCAAAACAACATGCACCGACTATAGGGATTATGGTGAGAGGAGAAGTTGACAAAATGTTGAACTATCCCTTTAACACAGGCAGCACAGACACAGTGACAGAAGTTTCTGTGTCTGTGTGTGACCGACACATTAACATTTATCACTGTGTTACGTCCTTTAATGGTTATCGACCGGTCAATATTTGCTTCTGTCGTGTTGAGCAAACAAGACGAAGAGTTAACGTCCGTGTCTCTGTGGCGTCGCCGGATATTTTTATCTCCACAGTTTGTTTAAATGAAGAGGGACCATAGCGAACATACGCTACATTTTTAGCATTAGTATGTCAGCAGAGGGCGTGTCGCACATGTGTCGCGTCATATGGACCAACAGCTGCTGCTTCATCATCATCATCACATTCATTGCATTACATTAGTTTGATTGTGTTTGTATGCGTTTCCCGCTTTTATTTTATTTTGAATTTCATCCTATCAGCACCAAAAATAACTCTCATCTGTTTTTCAGCTCAACGAAAATGTTTTGCAGCATTTGGAAACATAAAAAAAAAATCCTACAAACTGGAAGTAATCATTAAGCGTAATTTATTATTCATTCAAGACTTTTATTTTTAAATGGCTCACGGTAATCTCAAACAATCACCACCAAACAACTTCTCACTTGTTTTTCAGCTCAACACAAATGTTTCACAGCCCTTCGTTCTCTAAAAAAGGTTTTAAAATTCCTAAAATAACGATAAATTAAGAACAATTAATTGAAATTAATTACTTATGTTTTTCACACTTTTATTTTGAAATAGCTCACTGTATTCTCAACCAATCATCATCATCATATTGACTCACATTAGTTTGATTGTGTTGTAGTTTTTTTTCCCGCCCGTGTGATGAATGAATGAGCAGCAGACTCATGATGTTAGAGAGGAAGCATTACACAACATTACAACATTACAACACACACACACACACAAACACAAACACACAATGTGTTGTAGCTGCACCGGATGAAGCTCCAAGAAGCATTGTGTGTGTTTGTGTGTGTGTGTTTGTGCGTGTGTGAGTGACTAATACACGTCTCATCACCACCACCAGTGCAGATCGGTATCGGCTGATGATGATGATATTGATAACATGACTGATCAGTGAGGTCATGATGCGTCTCCATGGCGACCAAGCATGCCCTGGTTCTCTGCAGGGAGAGTGGAAAATATCTAAATATATCCAAGATCGCTCTGAACCAACTTTTCTGGAGAGGAAGTGAGAGAGGGAAGAGGAATTTAAAGGAAGGGGAGGAGGGGAGGTGGGAGGGGGGAGAGGGAGAGAGAGAGAGAGAGGGCGCAGGAGGCGAAAGTCAAGTTCCCATTTCTGATTTCCCACGGAGTCGAGGTCACGTGTATCTGCCTGAAAGTGGTCAGAGTGGGATCTGAGCTTTTTCTTTTCCTGTTCAAACAAAACAACGCAATGTTTAATTTGGTGTTTTCTCCTAGAGAGAGAGAGAGAGTGTGTGTGTGTGTGTGTGTGTGTGTGTGTGTGTGTGTGTGTGTGTGTGTGTGTGTGTGTGTGTGTGTGTGTGTGTGTGTGTGTGTGTGTGTGTGTGTGTGTGTGTGTGTGTGTGTGTGTGTGTGTGTGTGTGTGTGTGTGTGTGTGTGTGTGTGTGTGTGTGTGTGTGTGTGTGTGTGTGTGTGTGAGAGAGAGAGGCTGAGCTTTCAATAGGAAATAAGGAGGGGTTTTTTTGGCTTCTTTTAAAGGCCAAACACACACAGAATATTTGGTAATAAACCTTTAAGTGACCTCATGTAAGTTTAACATATCCAGTGTAACTGACCCTAACAGTGACTGTGCGTATGTGCACATTATATTCACATCATTGTCCTTGAATATTCACATTTACATGTTAATCAGTATATTCTCAGTAGATGAACAGTAGTGGTCGATGTCACAGCAGCATCGTTACGTCTCTGTCCCCAGTGAGGTGTTTCTGCCAAACACTTCGTTATATTCATTTCTCTCCAAACATGAATCATAGCTCATGTTTCCTGCTTATGAATGTTTTCTGTTAGTGTAACAGCTGTTAAACCACAAACGGGCTTAACGAAGACGTCGGCAACTGTTTGAAAATGCTGCAACATTTAGTGTGATTATGTCGTGTCTCATTAATGTGATATACGTTTGTATAACTCCAAATGTCAGCGTCTTATTCTTAAAGGGACAGTTCAACATTTTGGCAAATTGGCCCATTGCCATAATCCCTATAGGTTCGTTACCTTTAATTGTCAGTGCAAGCTATTTTTAGAACGGTGGAGCAGAGCCGTGAGCTGCTCAGATCTACGCTACGGAGGCTAATGGGATTTCTTGGTTTCCCTCATCAAACTCATCAAGTACACAATCCAACAACTCCAAAACGCTCTGGTGGACAAGTTGTGACCTGCACATTCACCACGCTATGAGATAATAATGTAACGTTACGAGACAAAGTTGTTTTCGAGGTAAATTCATGCAAAACCGCTGATGCGCGTTCCCGTCGAGGGCAGTTTTTGGGCAAGCAGTCTCTGCATTTACCTCTAAAACAACTCTTAAAGGTAACAAACCTACTGCTATGACTATAGGGATTATGGCAATGGGCCAATTAGCCAAAATGTTGAACTATCCCTTTAAATCCTTCTCCGTAGCTCAGACTTTTAGAAGCGCCCAGTCTCGTAAATGAAATGCACCTGTTGTGCCGATGGTGATGATGATGATGTCGCAACGTTGCATTCATGACAACGGCCTGTTGGCAACCAAATGACCCCAATATAAAAAACAATGTTTGGTTTGTGTCCATGGCCGCGACCTTTTATATCAGATCGTTTATTACCTCCGAGTTGTAAAGGACAGATTGAATGCTGTGTATTGTCTCAGGTAAAGTGTGTGTGTATGTGAGTGTGATGATGATCTGCTCGGTCAAATATTTACTGAACCAAAATACAAAATGCAGCTCTTTTGTTTTTTGGATCATTTTTCATCGGAGCTGAAGTTAAAGATTAAGATCGTCCGTCTCTACCTGGTGCAGGTGTGGCCTGATTACACAACCTTATTGCTGCACCAGGTGTGTCCCGGGCCTGTCACAACAAAAGGCCGGGTTATAATGTGGGCTTTTATTTTGAAATTAGACATTTATTTTAACTAATCTATTTTCTAACTTGCAGTTATGGTTGTGGATGTTAATGCATAGTTTTAATGCATAACCTTTAGACAAACTCTTCAATCATGAACAAACAAGTCCACTTGTTTATTATTATACACATCTCAATGTTTAATTTAAATTTGTACCATTTAATTTTTCTTCTCTTTTCGTTATTTATTTCTCAGATGATCTCACTTGCAAATGAGATCTTAATCTCAACATAAATCCCCGATCCAGTGATTATATGTATATAATAGTTAGGGATTATGAATTATTATTAGTTTTCTGGTCGTGCACAGGGAGTGTTGGGGACCAGGAGCCGATTCAGTGTCACCACCTTTTTTTCCTCGTGCAAAAAGTGGGAGCAAAAAGAAAAGTGTTGCATTTATTATGTATTTTCATTCAGTGTTTATAATTATTTAATATAATATGTTGTTGAATGTAGCTTTAATCTGTGCAGCGTCGGCTTCCTTCAGAGTCGGATAAGGAAGGGTTAAAGTACAGCTGGGGGAGATACTGGTGGTCAGATTCAGCCCCTCCTCCCTCCAACTCAGCACAAATATGCTGCCTCAGCATGAGCCTGCAGAAACACACACACACACACACACACACACACACACACACCTTTACAGTCTCTCTCTCTCTCTCTCCAGTCCAGAGTTGAGCAGGAATAAACCGACTGAATGTGCGGTTGATGTGTCGGGTGTTAAACAGCTGTGAGTCTCTATCTTCTCCTGTATCTGTGGCTGTTTCCTGCTGTCTGACCGGTGTCTTCTCACACTGTGGTGAGAGAGAGACACACACACACACACACAGAGAGAGAGAGAGAGAGAGAGAGAGAGCGCGTCTGGAAAACATTACTCAGATTCCTGCAGCAGGGGCTCTGATTATACTGGCAATGAAGAGAGAGAGAGAGAGAGAGAGAGGGAACCAACCAGACGGCTGGTTGGTGGAGGGGGGGGGCATCAAACGAAAGGTTGATATCTGACACAGACACTGCTGAGCCTGATAGAAAGTGTGTGTGTGTGCATGTGTGTGTGTGTTTTCTGTTCCTCGTCCTGAGCCGATGGCGATGGAGTTTATTTCCAGGAGTTTATTTTCAGGCATTTTGACGTCTGCCTCAGCAAAAACTTAATAGCCTATCTCCGTATTTAGTTTCCTTTGGTCCAGAAGAGGGCAGTGTGGAGGAGGAGGAAGAGTGTGTGTGTGTGTGTGTGTTTAAGTGTGTGTGTGTGTGGAGTTGTTTTCCCAGGGTGTGTTCTCCTGTATTGTCCCTAAACTTTCCCTCTTGATAAGAGACGGATGTTTCACCAGTTTGACCTTGAGCGACTCTTGTGCTGCTCGGATCAGACATGAAAACTGAGCTGAACTGATAAATTATCTTAATAAAGATTTTTTTTTTAAATCTAAATGGACAAGTGTGAAGAGATGAGCGACCTTGAACTGTGGAGCTACAATGATGATGGTGATGATGATTAAATTAAACCTGCAGCTCTGGTCTGAACCGTGTCCTCTGCAGGTCGGTGTAGACGGGAGTTGAACCAGCAGCCTCTTATTTTCATTATGGGATGTTTCTCTCAGATCCTCAGGAAGTTGGACTGGTCCTAATGAGGCCTATAAACCCCGTGTTCCTGCTGCCGCTGCTCGGCTCTTTGAAGCTGCAGCCTGTGGCCTCGGACGTCCCGCTCCGTCCAAATACGTCCTGAGCCCTTTTACATTGAGCCAGACGTTTTCTATCATAAAACAGTTAATCACCAGTTAATCACCTGCTTTTTATTTGCTCAAAGTGTATCTCAGAGGGATATTTTCAAATGTTTAATAAAGGTCAGACACGCTGCTTTATGCAAATGAAACTTAATTTAACATGAACCAAAATCAGAGACAAGTATTCAGCTCAGAAACCTTAAATGGCATAACAATAAATCTCCAGCAGTGCGATGATATTTCAACTTTTTTTCTGACATTTTGAGATATCCAGAGTATTGTAATAATATATTGTGAGACATCATGATGTCTGCAACTGCAAATCATGACACATGGACAATTTTTGTTTGTTTATTCTGGTGCATTAAATTGATCATTGTAAAATAGTCATATGAGTTAGTATATGAGGAGATTGACACCACTGTTAGTTTAATATCGAGCTACAATCAGAGGCGGTGTATCTAAAGCCTATCTAGGGCAACACAATTAAAACTCAATGTGTGAGATTTTCAAGAGTTGGAGTCAACTGCTGGTGCAAATCGCAGTAGCTGCGATTCTTTTTGGTGATTGATAAAGGTTGTGCATTGTCAGCAGTCAGTATTGTGTTGCTGCGGAGACGTCCTGGCCAACAGATCATATTCTCAAGATGTAAAAGGACAAGTTTATTTGATACAAGACCCGACACAAACATCACATCATCAATTTAATATATATTTTTGAAGTGAAAATGAAGCAAAAATCATCGTGCAGCCGTCGTCTGAAAGCTAAAAAACCCGAACAAAGTTCCTGACGTCCATAACTGCAGCTTGTTTCTGGATGGATTCAGACCAGGGAACCATTATTTATCTTAAACTAAGCTAAGCTGTGCCATTTGTCTCCAGCCTCGCATGCTTCGTAAGAAGATTCACTTTTATATTTATGTTACGATCTCATTATGATTTACTAAGATTTACTTTATCCCCGTGAGCAGACACTTTCTGGCTCTTTGAGTTTACGAACACTTCAAACAAACCTTTATTAACGTCCTGAGTGTTGATCCAGCAGCTACTGTAGTGGAAACTCTTCTTCCTCTTTGTTCTCGGGAACACACGCCCTCCGCCTGTAACATGTCACTTTTTATTAGTGTTAACAAGCAGATGCATTAGACTGCTCCGGCCTTTGATCTGCACAAGGTGTGTGTCAGTGTGTGTGTGCTGCACTGCACTGGTCTGGAGTAATTACACTCTCTGTAATGATATTGCACTAATGATGCTAAATCCATGTGCATGCACGCGTGCATTATTGTATATGTAGGTAGGTGTGTGTGTGTGTGTGTGTGTGTGTGTGTGTGTGTGTGATGGAGGGACTGTTGCCCGCTGCTTGTCTGGTTTCTGCTTCAGCTTGTAAATCACAGTGAGGTGGAGGGGGGAGGAAACTGTTTTGGCTCAGACTGATGATCACGTATTGGCTCATGCTACATCATCCACTACTTAAGAGTTTCCCTGTTTCACTAAAGCCACGCTCGGACGCTCATACACTCGTTAGCCCTTTGGCACCAGGACACATTTTCTCCCCTTTCTCATCCTCTTCTTTGCACTCACAGGGGTGATGATAGATAGATAGATAGATAGATAGATAGATAGATAGATAGATAGATAGATAGATAGATAGATAGATAGATAGATAGATCTGAAGTGTACACCCCTCCCTTCTTCCAAGAAAAGTGGAATTATGGGAAGTTTCTTAGCACTAAGTGCCTGTTGGATTGAGGAGGGCGACCGGGAATGAAGGAGAAGAGGGAGGGGAGGAAAGGGGGAGGTGGTGGGGGCTGAACGTGTCACCCAACATTGGGACTGTTTCCTCTGGAGGGAGGGAGGGAGGGAGGGAGGGACAGAATAAGCAGAAGAAGAAGAAGAAAAGTGGGTGAAGTGAGTGGTTGAGGGAGAGAGGGAGAGGTGTGTGTGTGTGTGAGAGCAGCAGTAAGAGGAGAAGCTATGGCAGCTGGTTCTCAGGACGGAGCTGGGGAGAGCTTCTAAAAACAAACTCTCGGCTAAATAGTGGTAGTGACGAGGCGCTGGAGGAGGAGGAGGAGGAGGAGGAGGACACACTCTTATAGCCGGACTATCGGCTCGCTGGAAACCAGAGGAGGAAAAAAAACAAAATAAAATACAAAAAAGAAAAAAGAAACTGTGTAAATCAGTCGAGCACAAGGAGCCATGAAGTACAGACCTCTGGTAAGACACTGAACCCTCACGTCTGTTTATCCTGCAGAACATGGAGAACCGGGGCTTTTATTTTGTTAAATGTTTTATAGAGTTTGTGGAGAAACACTTTGTCTGCACGTGCAGGTTTGCTTTGAAGAGTGTGAGAGGTGAGAGGAGCGACCTGGGAGGTGGACTTGCGGCTCAATTGCACATTTTTCTTGCTGTAGGCCTAATGAATTAGACAACATGCGTTTGGACTTCAAAGTCACAGGTAGGCCTACTACTCGCAGTGATGCAGATTTTTCCTTCATAACTATTTAATCTCAGCGTCCCTCTTCACCTCGGCTCTGTATTTGTCGATCTGATGTGACTTCTATTTGTATTTGCATCTAGCCTATTTGATATTGGAGTAGGTGTGTCCTCGTCGTGTTTTCACTGCCCCGGGGCGAGGCAATCTCATGGTGGTGTGGTGTGGTGTGGTCAGGCGGCATTCTTTAGCATTCACAGAGAGTAAGAGTGTGTGTGTTAATGGAAAAAGTGTGTGTTGTATTGAATGATGATGATGATTGATCCTCTAGTGCTGTCTTTCTAATCCTCTCCTACTTAAACTTGTATACTGTTACAATCTGGCTTGTGCATCCTCATCCATAAGGAACTAATCAGCTTTACGAGCTTCCTCTGCTTCTCTATAACATCAATGTGTGTGTGTTTCTGTGTGTGTGTTGTGCAGTGAGATGCTGACTGACAGCTTTGTCATGACACTACAACAATACACTGAGATTCCTGACACAGCTGCCTCTGGGCATCTGAATCGGTTCAATAGGTGGTTAGTGTTGGGATGGGCTCGCCCTCCTCAGGCCGTCACTTTGTAGTGAGCTGGTCAGTGCTGAGCTGTGGTTGGGTCAGGGAAAGTGAAAAGTGAAAGGCTGCTGAATAACTCAGAGAAGCAGTTTGTTTGTTACTAACATGAAAACCTCACTCGGCTGTGGCTCAGGAGGTAGAGCGGGTCGTCCACTAACCGGAAGGTCGGTGGTTCGATTCCCGGCTCCTCCAGTCAACATGTCGAAGTGTCCTTGGGCAAGACACTGAACCCACACTTGCCCCCCGATGTGTCCATCGGGTGTATGAATGTGTGTGAATGCTTAGTTCCCTGCACTATGTAGTGCTGTATGAATGTGTGTGAAAGGGTGAATGTGACCATTACATTGTAAAGCGCTTTGAGTGGTCCAAGAGACTAGAAAAGCGCTATATAAGTGCAAGTCCATTTACCATTTACCATTTACTCCAATGTTCTTTCACTCAGTCATAAATGTCTCATAAACAATGATTAATGTGGGATTTGAAGGTTGAAAGTTAAAAGGAGAAAGTGTGATGTCGGTTTATAGTTGAGCTATTTCTGCTGCTGAAGCTAATGGGCATCTATAGGTGAAACTGCAGCTGCCTGTCCAGTATGGATGGATAGCCTATGTATAAATATAGCATAGTTTATAATCAGGATTCTGTGATGTAGTTTTCTGTACCAACTCTATCACTCAAGAGTGAGCTGATAGCACAACAGTAAGTAGCAGTTTACTAGGATTTGGTGTTGAGTTGGTTAGGAGTGTTAGCAGTAGGCTAAGAGTGTTAGCAGTTAGTTAGGAGTGTTAGCAGTAGGCTAAGAGTGTTAGCAGTTAGTTAGGAGTGTTAGCAGTAGGCTAAGAGTGTTAGCAGTTAGTTAGGAGTGTTAGCAGTTGGCTAAGAGTGTTAGCAGTTAGTTAGTGTTAGCAGTCGGTTATAGTGTTAGCAGTTAGTTAGGAGTGTTAACAGTTGGCTAAAAGTGTGAGCAGTTAGTTAGGAGTGTTAGCAGTTGGCTAAAAGGTGTTAGCAGTTAGCTGAGTGGTAGCAGTTGGCTAAAAGTGTTAGCAGTTAGTTAGGAGTGTTAGCAGTTGGCTAAAACGTGTTAGCAGTTAGCTGAGTGTTAGCAGTTGGTTAGTTGGCCCAGAGTTGGGAGGTTGGGATTCATATAATAATTATTTTATTTCAAATATTCAGTTTTAAAAAGGTTTAGTAGCCCCACGTGTTTGTATGTGACCAGAAGTAAGTTGAATACATTTCTTTTGAATATGATCAATTTTAATGCTGAATTTTAAAATATGTTGGGCTAAGAAGTGTTTACTCTTTGTTTACGAGTAACTTAGGCTAACAACATATTTATTTCGACAAAAGAATCAAAGTCAGTAACAGTGCATCTCTAATCATAATCAATGGAGCCTTTTGTTATATTGTGGTTAATGCAGCTTCTTTTCACTGTTGGTGAAATTGTCCTTTTTACTTTTTAATATTAGTGATCCAGTGACAGGAGGTGAAAAAAATGTGAATGTTGTCTTTTCTCTCGCTCCCGGCCCCCCCACGTCTCCAGAGAGATCAAAGTTCAGGGTAAGCTATAGAGCACCACACCCAACACCCGGAGCTGAGAGGAATTCATGAAGTGGTGATGACTTTGGTTGGTTTTTTACTAACGTGTGGTGGCCGAGTGCCACATTGAACCCGCTCTGTGGTGTTGTGTTGAGTTGTTTTGACCCACATGTCCTCAGGCAGGTTTGTGTCTGCAGGAGCTCGTCTCGTCCCACCTGTCTGACCGCCCACGCACTGTCTCCGCTAAGTCTGGCCCTATGTTTCCACGGTAAATCATCATCAAAATGTCAATGAACCTGCATCCTGTTGACATCATTTAGATTTAAGGTATTTTACTATAAGTTTTCAATGGAAGTTACCTGTGGGTGCATTTGTTATGATTTTGCAAAACCACTTCCCTGTTGAATGACGCCTATGGTCGACCTGTGGCCACAATCATCAGCTGTTTCATGGCTTCTGCCCGCATACACGTGGCATTGATGTGACCTGGTGACATTCACGACTCGTCTATTTGTCTCTACCACCCTGTGCAGAGTGGAGGAAGTCGAGTTGAAACATCAGCTCCAGACTGAACTCACTTTTCTACAAAAATGTAGAAAAAGAGCAAAACGTTCTGCGAGTGGCTTCATCACAGCTGCACACCTCTGTCTGTCTCTCTCTCTCTCTCTCTGTTTTTTAGTTTTCGTACAATCATGGCGAACAGAAGTCAGGAGAAGCTGGATTAAGTTCCTCTGCTGCTCTCTGCATATTTAACCTGGATCCTTCACATGCTCAGATATTTAATTCACTCTGGAGCAGGATGTGTTTGTTGGCTCTGTGAATCCTACTACATGAGGTCGTGTGTCATACAAGAAGGAAAATAATCATATTACAGTGTTCAAATATTTTTATGAACCTTGATATGAGACTTTGTGCTGATTCTTATTCAGTGTTGATGGATTAACAAAGTTCTTAAAGGGACAAACCAACAATTTTATACCAAAAGTTCAGCTACAAATTCATTTTTTTAACGCTTGAGAGACTTGAGAGACCAACACATTTTGTTATTTTAGTATTCAATAATAACGCAGATAATAAAGCAAATCTATAAATCATATAGATCATTAGAAAACAAAGTTACACTTTGCTCAGTGAAGCACATTGAGCAGATTCAGATCAGTGTACCGGTACGTTAAATGCTGCATTTTTTACTGCAGGTTAATGTGTCTTTAAACTCTCTCTCCTCATTAACCAGCTCCCTCCCTGAGCCGCTGTACGGACCGCTGAGAGCAGCAGGGTACAGCAGGTTTACGTAAACACTGTGACACCTGAGCTGTGCGACTTCGCCCGGGGCGACGTAAAGGTCAAGGAGAGAGCTGCTATTGTTCTCCGACCGGCTGCACCATCAAATCCCTCGGCTTTCTCACCCGTTTCCCTGCTCGGCTCAGCTCGGCTCGGGTGCAGACGCTCGAAAAGGAGCAGAAAGAAACATAAATATAAATGTACAAAAGGTGCAGAAAACACATGGAGACGAAGTGAAAAACCAGAGTGTTGTGCTGCACATTTCACTACCTTCATACAGACCAAAAATGTTTCCACAGCACAGATTCATAGTGATTAATAATAAACTGTTGCTGAGGCAAAGATCTTGACAAAAAATTATTTTGTTAAATGAAAAGAGATTATTTAGTAGAAAAACATGTTTTGATTCCTCAAAGACTCAGAGCAGCACAATAACATCTGCTAATTAGCACCAAATGCAAAGTGCAGCTGGGGCTGATGGGAATGCCATCAGGTTTCTGCAGGTATTTGGCCGTAAAACTTGATTCAAATTCAGAAAAAAAAAACTTTATTTATCTCCAGGGAGCTATTCGAAGGCGGAGAGAGAGCAGGTCGAGGCAGCAAGTAAAAAAAACAAGAAGAAAACAATAACACCAGTGCATCTCCAGACAGTAACAGTGTCAGCAGATAATGTGGCAAATGAATAAATGTACAATAAATGTACAGCAGATGATCAAGAGATGGATCACAAAAAAGCAGCAGATTAAAAAAAAAGGGGGCGTGTCCCAGGAAACTTGTCTGTTGTGTTGTGAGTTTTGTGCAGGGCACGTGTTGTTGAAGTGATGACGTTGTGCAGTGTTTTGAGCTCGGGCCACCGTACTCTGGTGTGTATCAGTAAATGCCGAATGTGTGACGATAGCGATCAGATAAAAGTTGAGATGCATCTATCTGGCAACCTGGGATCGGCTGGCTTATTGGCTGATACCTCATACCGATTCAATCAATACCACTGTTGAATTAATAAACTGTTTTCCTTCCCATGTGGAAGACAGTGAAGGCATCACGCTAAAACGTTGTTGAATAGATCAACGTCATGGATCCAGCCCCATTATCGGATACCGGATCTAACTGTTTAGTCAATATGTGGGCCGATATTCAGTCTTTATACCAGATCATTTCATCCCTAGTGGAAAGTCAGGAGATCATCAAAGCTTTGTCGTCTGGGGGGCCGCGAACATGTGCAGCAAATATCAGGCCAGTGCATCTGAACTCGTCCTGGTGGCGGTTGTGCAGATGTTTCAGAAGCCCCTGTAGGACTCTGATGATGATGATGATGATGCACACTGATCCAGATCGTAACAAACAGTTCACTGTGAGTTTCCACCTGCTCACGACTGACTCCAGTCACGTAGCCGCGGCCTCGGCCCCCGTCCGTCCGTCCGTCCGTCCTCTCCAGGTCTCCTCCCGAGGACCCGGCTCCACACTGACTCGCTTTCTGCTGCTCAGGATCTGGAAAACATGACGACATGTAGGAACCGGGGGCAGGCGGGCAGCGGGCACATACTGTAACTCTGGTGTGTTCCTGAGAGCGGGTGGAGGTCCGGTTTGTGCGGCATTACACGCAGGAAAGCCAAACAGTGAAAGCGGCATTGGAAAACAATGAAGTCATGGAGAGAGAGAAAGAAAGAGAGAGAAGTGGAGGAGAGATAGGAGGTGTAGACCAGGAAGAGGTGAGGACATACATCTCTGGTTTCTTTCCTCTGGGGCGCCGTAATGTTTGGAGGGGTCTGTAATAAACCGTGACACCTTTGTGTAAATGAATGTCAGTCCTCTTCCTCCTCCTTCTCCTCCTCCTCTCGGAGCTTTAACCTGCTCCCACATCGTGAAATTCCTGCAGCAAACATTTTGCTTTTCCCAGGAAAACCCAGCTCAGCTACACAGGAAGTCGTATGTGTACAGTCTCACTTGTGTCCAGCTGCAGAAACAAGTTTTCACGAGCGGCATCGGTTTGTTATCAGAGAGCACCGCCCATTAATGTTTGATTGACAGGTGAGAAAGTGTTAGTGTAAGTCTCACACACACATTTAAACACACACACACATCCACAGCTGCAGTTTCTTTGCTTTCTGTGGAGATGTGTGAAACAATAGGTCAGCAGAGATCGTGACGTCCAGCCGTGAGAGAAGCTGAGGAGTCTGGGACAAAGTTACAACAAAGCCCGAACCCTCAGTATCACAAACATGTTGTCTCTCTTTTTTTTTTTCTCATAAAATTATAATCTGTGAGAAAAAGATTTAATCCGACAGTAAACTGACGAGCAGCTCGTCGCTGAGGAAGGTTTGAGCCAAACAAACAGACTCGAGGTCGTTTTAACCAAATGGTCTGATCCTTATGTAACTGATGATGATGATGATGATGGTGTGAACACAGAGGAGAGGAGATGAAGACGTGCAGTTTGTCTTCATCTCACAGCTCAGTGTGGCTTCTACTGGAAAAATGAATCAATAGACAAAAAGAGAGAAAACATTGTGACTGGTTGAGAATGAAAAAGAATATTGCAATATATTGATATTAGAGCTGTCAATCAATGACAAATATTTAATCGGGATTCATTCCTGGTTATATATTAGTTCAAAATGCAACTTAAAGAGATATTTTCCAGTGTTTTCCGAATGGACAAACCTGCTAAATAGGTGTATGTTATTGTGTTTTAGACGTAGACAGATTTGTGATTATAATATTTTATCTTTAAGTGAACAATTCTGCAGCTGAGCAGTAAAACTATGAATAAATTAAATATGAAAAATGCTGAATATGGCTGGAAATGATGTGATTTATTCAGTGTCCGAAGCTGCAGAAACTTAACCCAGCTCTGATTTAAGACGACAACAGATGGAAACACTGAATCACATCCATATAACAGTGAGAAAACCGACATAGAAATGTAGTTAATCACCTGACAGAGTCTTAATGACCTCACCTCCTCCTCCTCCTCCTCCTCTGTTCCTTCTCTTTCTGGTGTGTGATTCACCTTGAAACTGCAGATCTCATAGTTTGAACCACACTGAGGAACATGCACTGATAATAATAATAATGATAATAATCAGTGCATGTTTCTATTTAGAGATGTTTAATGTGCGAGAGTAAAAGCTTCGGCCTCTGAACCGATGAGATTAAATGTTCCACACTTTGGATTTGTGCCATTGTTGTTGTGTCCTGGATTAACAGCAGTAGAAGAGATAAAAGAGAGAGAGGCACCGTCATCATCATCATCATCATCATCATCATCATCATCATCAGGTTTAATGAAAGCTGGTTCAGTTAATGAAGGAGCGTTAACACTCTGCAAGACTGGATCATGTTTTCAGTTAAGACACACGGGGGTCAGCAGCAGCAGCGGTGGCGTCCCGTCCCGTCCCATCGTCCCACGCTTCCTCCCCGTCCCGTCCCGTCTGTGTGTGTGTGTGTGTGTGTGTGTGTGTGAGAGAGTGAAGCACCATGGGAGCTTCTTTTGAAACACGGGGATCAAACATATTCATGCATACTTGTGTGAAATCCGACCAAGATGTCGTTCTTGTCCTCGTGCACGCGCGTGATTCACCGCGCTCGGCTCCGCGCTGTGTGGAATTTCAGGGAGGATTGTGAACTTTCCAGCTCCAGTCATCATTCATTCCCTCTATCCTCTTTTCTCCTCCCTCTCTCCCTCCCTCCTCCCTTCTTCTTCTTCTTACATCTTCCTCTCATGTATTTGTTCTCAGCTCTCACACAAAGCACTAATTAATATCTTCTCTCCTCCCTCATGATTTCTCCTCTCCCTCTTTCGCCATCTCATCTTTGCGGCCTCCTGAGGGACGAGGACGACTGTTGCTGCATAACACGACAACAACACCTGCTGTACTTAATGTGTGTGTGTGTGTGTGTGTGTGTGTCAGTCTCTAGCATCCAGTGTCTAAACTTGTGTTGGGTTACAGTCCAGTCCAGCTCGGTGCGATTTAAACATGGATGTGGCAGATATTCGTAATCTCATGCGTAAAACTCAGGCCTCAATTTTAGAGAACGGCTTCCTGGACACACGTATCAACGAGCTCAAACATGTGAGTGCTGCACTTTAACTTCCTGTGCAAAGTCGGTGCTCGGTGTGTTTATATTTACAAGTACGAGAAAACCCGGGTGGGGTTTTCTTTTCTTGCACTTTGGTCAAAGTGATAACTTTTACTGGGTTTGGCTCGGTGTGTCAGTTTTCTAGGGGTGTCGCCCGTCACTGGAGGTCCGTCTGCTTTAAAGGCGTACAAACGCAAAAGCTTTGTTTTGTTGCATGTGTGTGAATGAATGTGAGATCTGTGAGCGGCTGCTGGACGTCAAACTGTGTCTCTTGGCTCCGAGGTGAATGTGCTCCATTGTGGGGTAAGAAAAGAAAGAAAGAAAGAATAAAAAGCTTCTGCCTGCGAGCTGCTGGGAATCGGGACCTTCTCTAAAGTCCTGAAAGATGTGACGGGAGCTTGTGGGACAGGAAGGACTCGCTGAACCTTAGAGATTTATTTGTGCATAAAAATGTTTCTGCTGCAAAAAAAAAGAGAAAAAGTTGTTTCCAGGATGCATCTGTTTATTGCATCAGCTCGTGATTTGACCTTAAACTTTAGATCTGAAACAACAGGACATGATGTAAAAGTGTTTCTCCTGTGTAAAGCTTTAGAGTTAGAAATTAGCAGTTACCTACTTTTAAAATGCACAAAACTAAATCATTTCTAATGAAATTAGATAAGACGCACAGAACAGTCAAATATGAGTTGTATTATATTTTATAATCATACAGAATTGATTGCTGCTCTTCCTTATTGATTATTATTGCAAACTAGACAATATTTTTGAACAAGAACAAGACACCTGAACGCATCGGCTCAGATACCCAGACTGTAATCAGCATATTCTCGCTGTTTTTCGTGTAATTTTTGATATTTTATAAATTAAATGAAGATCAATGATGAAAAAAATTGATATACCGTACTTAAAATATAATTTTTAGTTTCAGCCTGAATTAGCCTAATCGTTTTTTAAAATAAAAAGTTTTGAATTTCAGTCAAATGCAGAGAATATTAACTGTGGTTCATTAAAACACTTAAGCTACTATAATTGAAAGCAGGACCAGAGGTGATTATTATGGGATGAAATGAAAACAGGTGTAACAGCAGCACAGGTGGAGGAAGAGCAGTCGTATGTTGAAATCGTGTATAACTTTGTTGTTGTGTGTTTTATTGTTTATAAGTTTCAAACTTTTAATTTGGAAGCAGCAGGTTTTGTTGTTTCTCAGCTTTAGCTCTGTCACTGTTTATATAATATCACATTAGATCAAATAAGCTCCACCAACAGGCTGATGTTTGTTTGTTTTTACAACAGGTAAATTATTACTTTCCATCTGAGTTCAGTCCTTCAGATTTTCTTTTCTCTCCTCGCTCCTTCTCCTCTAATGAGGATGGATCATGTGTCGACTTCCACTCCCTCCCCTTCTCCTTGTTTTTTCCACTTTCTCCGTCCTTGAGACAGACTGAGGAGTGTGATTGATGAGGTGTTTATGTACTGTTGTATATTCACAGTCACTAACCCCGCCCCCTCTTCTTCTTCTTCCTCCAGGTGGTGGCGAGTGACGGGGTGCGGGCTATGATGGAGTCGGCCCTGACAGCCAGAGACCGGGTGGGGGTGCAGGATTTTGTCCTGCTGGAGAACTACACCAGCGAGGCATCGTTCATCGAGAACTTGCGCAAACGCTTCAAAGAAAACCTCATTTATGTGAGTAACATAGTATATTACAAAAATATTAAAGGTATTAGAGGTAAATCTCCTGTGTTGATTCATAAGAAGATGTAACTGTGGTTGTAAGAGCCAAAAACCACCTCAGTGTAGTTTTCCATCTCCTCTCTGGAGCTCTAGTAATAACAATAAGTCAGTGTCAGCCAATCAGAAGAGAGGAGGAGGCTCTGAGACTCTCTTCTGATTGGCTGATTGTTTTCTGAAGTGATCCAATACAAATCAGAGCAGATTTCATAATAAAAACACTCAGAAAAACCAAATCCTGCAAGTGTTTGATGGATGGTGGGTCCAGGTGGTGAGGGGGCGGGGCTTTGGGTGACGCTTTGTTGTGACATCATAAAGTGACAGGAAGTCCAGACGCCTGTTTTAAGGCTCAGTTTCTGAATACAGGCTGTGTGCATTTCTCTGTGGACTGAGGCTTTGATACTTTCACAGTATTAATATAGAACCTAGAGCTGCTTTATAATCACACTACACAAGGACATCTACCTTTATACTGTATGGAGCTTTAACACAAACATCTACCTTTATACTGTATGAAGCTTTAACACAAACATCTACCTTTATACTGTATGGAGCTTTAACACAAACATCTACCTTTATTTTGAAGGAGCTTTAATACAAACATCTACCTTTATTTTGAAGGAGCTTTAATACAAACATCTACCTTTATTTTGAAGGAGCTTTAATACAAACATCTACTTTAACTGGTTATCAAAGAATTGTGACTATATGTTAACGTAGCTTTTATATTTCTCTCTTATCATCATTATTATCATTATCAGTCAGTATAAGTGTTGATATCTCTGTAGCTGTGATAAGCTGGTGTCAAGAGCCTCTAAGTGTTTATTCAAGTGTTTCTTCCTTCTTTGATATAAACTGTCATTACACTGTGTTTTTAACAGAGTTTATCTTCTTCCTCCATCAGACCTACATCGGTTCAGTGCTGGTGTCGGTGAACCCGTACAAAGAGCTGGAGATCTACACCAAGAACCATATGGAGCGATACCGCGGGGTCAACTTCTACGAGGTCTCACCACACATGTAAGTAAACACACCTCAGTGCACAAAGCTCGGCCGTACATCAACTTTACATTATCTGTATTCAACTGGCACAAAGGGTCAAAGGTCATGAAAGAGACAAATGGAGAAAAAACATTGGAATTTAGTTACAAAATCTGTCAAGCTACATTTTTGGTGATGGATTATGTACAGTACTTGGCATAATTAATCATAATGTTTGTTTATAAAGGATAAATGTGTCATGTATTGTCAGCACCATCAGTGTTGTGTTAATATTTACCAACAGATCATTTTCTGCAGACATAAAGGGACATTTTTGCATGCCATAAGACCCTAAATAAATCGCTTCATCTACATTTCCTGGTGAAAATGACGAGTAAACATTTTGCTCTCCATCTGAAATTGCAATTTCTACCCATATAATCACAGGACGATGTTGTTTTTGCATATATTGCTAATTAAAATCAATCTGTCAAGTTTATTATCTAGTGACAGTTTACATACAGTGCCATACGATGATGCTCTGCACAATTAATTGCAATGTAATCTCAGTTTTTGTTAATAAAGGTAAAACATATGGTACAAGACCCACCAAAAATCATTACCATATGGTGCAGCCCACGGTTTAGGCTTCAAAATGAAAGTGAGAATCCTTTAAAATGAGTAATTAACTTCATACAAAGTTCATTAAACAGAAATAAACTAAACCAAGTTAGCAGATTTGTCCTTTAAACCAGCAGCAGGTCTCCTCAGGTCACGTCTCCAGCCACTTAAAGAGGAGACACGCAGACACACTCACAGTTTGTTTGTTTGTTTGTTCCTGAAACCTAAAAATACGAGTGTGTTGCAGCTTTGTGAGTCTCAGCGTGACATAACATCTGCTGCACCTGAATGTTGTTTTTGTGGGAACATGTGGAAACGTCATGTTCTCGTGGTCGGTCGCCGTCAGACGCTGAGACGTCGGTTCGTGAGCCGAGTGTTTGTTTGTTGGAAACGTCGCCACAGGAATGACGAGGGAATTCCCTGTTAAATCCTTGCAAACAATCGAGCACATTATAGAGCCGGGGTGGCGTCATCCAAAGATTTCAGAGTCTCTCACTAACTCTTTCTCCACGGCTGGGTTTTTTTTTTTTTTTTTCCTCCTGTCGAGTGCAGGGTCAATGTTTTCTCTCCCTGAGTGGAAAGAAAGATGCTTTGGCAAAGAGACGAGGAGAGAAAACAGGGGAGGGAGAGGTGGAAGGAAAAGTAAGCAAATGATGATGGTACCAGGCGAGAGGTTTCCTCCCCAGAGAGGGAATTCCTCTGACCTGAACCTGAACCTGACCCCCCCCCCCCCCCCCACCATTACGAGTGCACAGACACACACACACATATATACCGGTATACTGTACAGATGTTTTTATCTTCCAGCAATTAGTCAGGTGTCAGAAACGTGTCCGAACAGGCTGAAACAACAGAGAAGTGACACATGAGAGCAGCTGCAGCCCAGTGTGCAGCGGTGGGTCGTACTGGTTCATACTGGGAGAGTCTGTCACAAGAAGTCAAGTTTAAGTTTAAAGTTCAGTTTAAGTAAAAACAACTGTAAAGTTAGTTGAGTTAAGTGTAAAGTTTAGTTTAGTAAGTAAAACCAACTGTTAAGTTAAGTGTAAAGTTTAGTTTAATGTAAAGTTTGTGTAAGGTAAAGTTTAGTTTTGTTTTAAGTAAAAACATTTCCTCTAAACTTAAGTTTAGTTTATACTACAGTTTGGTTTAAAGTAAAAAAAAAAAATTGTAAAGTTAAGTTGAGTTAAGTGTAGTTTAAAGTAAAGTTAACTTTAAAGTAAAGTCAAGTTTAAAGTTAAGTTACATTTCATTTAAAGTTTAGTTTAATGTAAAGTTTGTGTAAGGTTGTGTTTTGTTTGAAGTAAACTTTAGTTTAGTTTATACTACAGTTTGGTTTAAAGTAAAGTTTAACATAAAGTTAAATTTAATGTTAGTGTTTAGTTTAAAGTAAAGTTAAGTGTAAAGTTCAGTTTAGATAAAGGAAACCTTTGTTTAGGTTAAACTAAAGTTAGGTCTGAAGTAAAGTCAAGTTTAAAGTAAATTTTAGTTTTTAAGGTTTTGTTGCTGGAAAATGAAAAAAAAAAAAACAGGATAAGTGACAAAACAAGATAAACTTTCTATATCAGCAATACAAGTGAAATATGTATTTCCATTTTTTATTCTGCTTCATTTAGACTGTTGAGGATAAACCCTAAGTTTCTAATATTTAATAAATATGTTGTAAACTCTTTCTTCCCTGATATTTTTCTCAGAGCAGTTCAAACTTGGCACCAACTTGTTTCCATGTTCACACACAGATTCTGTCACATGTTTCGTTCTCGAAGCACGATTATTATTATTTCACTCAGCTCCATTGTCTGAACTGTTTGTTTTGTCTGGATTTGTTTGGTGTTTTTAAATAAATATTGTTTGAGCCTTGAACCTGGGCTGCTGTGATAATGACTCGAGCTTTGCACATGTTACTCGCTCTCACTCAGTTACTGTGTATGTTGAGTGTTATTTCATATTCATTACATCACCAGAGTCCAAACCACCTGTAGACCTCCTCCTCTATATGATGATCAATATTATATCTGACCGTCCATCTCTCCGTCCTGCAGCTACGCGGTGGCCGACAACTCGTACCGCTCCATGAGGACGGAGAGGAAGGACCAGTGCATCCTGATTTCAGGGGAGAGCGGCGCCGGGAAGACGGAGGCGTCCAAGAAGATCCTGCAGTACTACGCCGTCACCTGTCCGGCCAGCGAGCAGGTGCAGACCGTCAAAGACCGGCTGCTGCAGTCCAACCCCGTCCTGGAGGTGAGAGCGCCCGGGTGATGCTGTAATGTGTTATTGTCTTGCTGAAGGTCCATAAAGCTCTGATGTTTCTCTGAGAGCAGCATCGGATCGATAGAGAGACTCAGAGTGACACAGCAGAAGAAGAAGAGCAGTTTTTATTGATCAGTATTGATTGATCTGCACATTTATGTCTCATATTCTCAGTTCAATTCTCCTCCACTCTGATGGATGAACTGGAACTTTCTCTGAGTTCACTGGGAGATTATAAAACTAAAACAACTGATTATGAATCTTCAATGATTAAAACTGAACCTGCAGTTTTGCCAAATGCAGGATTCAAATCACAGAAGCTGCGGTTTTCTATTAATGAAAGTAAACTGTGTCACAACTAGGGTTGTAGTAGTAGTAGTAGTAGTAGTATCTACACAGTTTGATGGGATCAATCACGTCTAATGACTTATTTTCTTCTTAAGATAAAATGACAGAATTAATGTGGAATAATTTAAATTAGTTTAAATCAATATTTAAATTCAAATACTGTTGTTTAAACTTTCACAACAAACCATAAATGAATCATTGTGATGCTGCAGAGAAGAAAACATGTTTGTTTGGTATAAAACCGAACTCAAATTCTACATTATCACCAATTTAATTTATTTTTTTAAGTAAAAGTCTGATGCAAAACTGATCATTTCCACTGCAATCACAAGTCTTATTGCAACAGAAGTAGCAGATGTTCTTATTTTTCCAGCCTTAGTGTCTGTCACTTGTTTATAAACATGTAAAAGCATCATGTTGCTCGGAGGTCGACGGCCTCATGAACTCGTCTCAGTCTGAAAACACTCAGAGGTCAAACTGACGTTCAGCAGATCAGTGGTTGTTTCTGTGTTTCAGACCGAAGACGATGTCGGACTTTACCGAGGCGCTTGTTTTGATGTCTGGCATGTCTCAGCCAGATGCTTTCCAGATGTGTTTACGTGTGTGTGTGTGTGTGTGTGTGTGTGTGTGTGTTTACGTGTGTTTACGTGTGTGTGTGGTTGCTCTACACCCTGTAATCTGTGTCACTGTCCCAGACAAACACCGCAGGGTTTCTAACACCTGCGTTTCCACGGTTACTCCAGCGCCATGACACTTTTCCTTCTCTGCCTTGTTATCTCTCCTCCTCTTAATCTGTCAATCATCATTCCTCCTCCCTCCCTCCCCCCCTCTCTTTATCCCTCTCCCTCTCTCCAGGCCTTCGGTAATGCCAAGACGTTGCGTAACGACAACTCAAGCCGCTTTGGCAAGTACATGGACATTCAGTTTGACTTCAAGGTGAGTGCAACACTCTGGTTTTTACACCTGCAGCAGCTTTTAGCAGCGACTGAACCTCGTCCAACTAATAAAACCAGATGAGAGGAACCAAAAACACAGTTCCTGTTCCCTCCTCGCCTTAAAAAACAGATCTTTTTTTAGTTTACTCCAGTCGTTCCCAACCTTCTTGTCCTACCAGTACCAGTGAGTCCATCCTCACTCATACGTGGTGTTGATGATTCTCCAAAAGTGGTCATATAAAACATAACACAACTGATTATGAAGTGAAACTCATTTTAATTTCTCTCTTCAGTTTGTACAAAGACATTTTACACATATTCTGATGCATTTTAGTTGTTTCTGGCTGTTTTGGTGTTTGTTGTGGCCAAATGTGTCTTCACACAGTTGTAGGATTGTCACAATACAAAAATGTAAAACTCGATACCAATACCCAGGAAAATATTTGATCTTTTTTTTTAAATCTTTTTTGTTCCATTATATTATTTTATTCCTATTTTACTGAAAAGGAACTAAAACATGTGGGTTTTTTGGTTGTTGTTTTTTTTTTTATTAAATAGAAAAGCTAACTCTGAGTAGTGCAATTTCAGAGTCTTCAGTCTTTCAGAGTCAACGTGTTGCTATAATTTCATTACATTCATCATTACAATGCATTAGGGCTGCAACTAACGATTATTTTCATTATCAATTAATCTGTTGATTATTTAAACGATTAATCGATTAGTTGTTTGGTCAATAAAATGTTAAAAAATGTTGAAACGTGTCAATCAGAGTTTCCCAAACCACAAGACAACTCAACCTCAAATGTCTTGTTTTGTCCACAAACCACAGAAATACTCAGTTTATTGTCAGAAAGGAACAAAGAAACCAGAAATAATCACATTTAAGAAGCTGAAATCAGAGAATCTTGACTTTTTTTCTTTAAAAAACTCCCCAAACTGATTATTAGATTATCAAAATATTTGACAGTTAATTTAATAATCGATTATTGTGCAAGCCACAATACTTTTGATTACCGGGTCGTCCAATGATCAGAGGGTTGGCGGTTCGAATCCCGCTCTGTCCCGGTTGCTGCCGTAGTGTCCTTGGGCAAGACACCTTACCCACCTTGCTCCTGATGGGTTGTGGTTCGCGCCTTGCATGGCAGCTTCCGCCATCAGTGTGTGAATGTGTGTGTGAATGGGTGAATGTGATGTACTGTAAAGCGCTTTGGGTATCGTTGAGATGGAAAAGCGCTATATAAATACAGACCATTTACCATTTACCATTTACCGTACAGAGCCACAGGTTGTTGTCTTCTTGGGGGAACTAGTTGTGGTGCGCACGTATGGCTGATTAAATGACCGGGAATATTTATTAATCATTTTGGAAATAAATGAATGTTTCCACGTCGTGTCGGCGTCGTGCTGGCGTCACGTCACTTTTACACAAACTCCTGCTCGATCTATAAATCCTCTGTCGAACCTGCATGTTCTGCATGTTCACATGGACCCTCCTCAGTACCCCGGCCTTACCCCCTCCTCCTTCTCCTCCTCCTCCTCCTCCTCCTCCCTCCGCCCCCCCCTCTGGCCTCTGTCCCGTCGCCAGGGCGCTCCGGTCGGCGGCCACATCATCAACTACCTGCTGGAGAAGTCGCGCGTCGTCCACCAGAACCACGGAGAGAGGAACTTCCACATCTTCTACCAGCTGATCGAGGGCGGAGAGGAAGATCTGCTGAGGCGGCTCGGCCTGGAGAGGAACGCCCAGCAGTACCAGTACCTGGTCAAGGTACGCACGCAGTACTAGTACTACACTCACACAGTACTGTTACTACGCTATGAAGTAGTTCTACTATAGTCTGAGGTAGTTTAACTACAGTCTGAGGTACTTTTACTACAGCCTGAGGTACTCTTACTACAGCCTGAGGTACATTTACTACAGTCTGAGGTACTCTTACTACACCCTGAGGTACTTTTACTACACCCTGAGGTACTTTTACTATAGTCTGAGGTACTTTTACTATACTCTGAGGTACATTTACTACAGCCTGAGGTACTTTTACTATACTCTGAGGTACCTTTACTACAGTTTGAGGTACTTTTACTACAGTCTGAGGTACTACTACAGCCTGAGGTACATTTACTACAGTTTGAGGTATTTTTACTACAGTCTGTGGTACATTTACTACAGTCTGAGGTACTTTAACTACACTTTGAAAGGCCAATCAATGTTATTTTCAGGCATTTATATGAAAGAAAACCAT